>NW_015434936.1:0-1062 GCF_001527695.2 Protobothrops mucrosquamatus | reverse complement strand
TTTCTCCCCGTCCCTCCCTGTCCTTCCTTCCTTCTTTCCTTCCCACTCTCTTCCTCCCTCCCTCCCTCCCTTTCTTTCCCACTTTCTCCTCTTCCTATCCTCCCTCCCTCCTTTTCCTTTCCTTTTCCTTTCCTTCCTTCCCTGACCTGGCAACTGCTCACCCAGTGCCCCCCCACCCCGGAAGGACCTCCAGTTGCTCCTGTGTCCAGGCAGCCGGGTGAGTTTCCCAGCTGGACGGGGGGCCAGTCCCGGAGCCCCCACCCCCCAGAAAGGGTCCGCAGACCCCTCCTCTCCCCCCTGGGGCTCCGACTTACCCAGGTAAAGCAGCATGTTCTCCATGGAGAGCTGCTTCTTCACCACCAGGTAGCTGTCCTTTCCCAGGCTGTGCATGATGGGCAGCACCTTCTCGCTGTAGTGCAGGGGGCGCTCTGCACGAGGGAGGGGGGAGGGGGGACGGGGGGGGAGAGACAGAGAGGGAGGTGTGAAGGGGCAGCCCGGAGGGGCCCAAGCCCTGGGGGAGGGGGAGGGGCTGGCTCTGGGTCGCCCCAGGTGGGCAGAGCAGGTGAGGGGGAGGAGGGTCTGCTGGGGGTCCCTCTGGGGGTCTCAGCTCTGGGGCTCTCTACCCCTGGGCTGCCCTCCCCAGCCCCCCCCCACTCCCCGTGAGAGTCCAGGAGGCCTGAGTCTGTTTGGGGGGGAGGTCCAGGCACCCCCTACCACCTCAAGGGTTTCCTTCCCCCTTTCCCTTCGTCTCCCCTCCCCTCCTCCCCCTTTCCTTTCCTTCCCTTCCTTCCCTCCCTCCCTCCTTTCTTTCTTTTCTTTTTTCTCTCTTTCTTCTCTTCCCTTTCCTTTCATTTCTCCTGACTACCCTTTCCCCTCTCTTCCTTCCTTCTTTCTTTCTTTCTTTCTTTCTTTCTTTCTTTCTTTCTTTCTTTCTTTCTTTTTCTTTCTTTCTTGTTTCTCTTTTCCTTCTTTCTCTCTTGTTCTCTCTTTCCTTCTTTCTTTTTCTTTCTTTATTTCTTTCTCTTCATTGTTTCTATTTCTCTTGTTTTTCTTTTTTTCTTT
>NW_015434935.1:0-1062 GCF_001527695.2 Protobothrops mucrosquamatus | reverse complement strand
ACCTGTACTAAATCATGATGGAACTAAAGGTAGATATCAACACTGGGTCTCAAGAATCAGTTCCTTTTCCTTGATGAGCTTTCCAACATAATTTCCTGACCTTGAAGTCAAAGGATATATGTTTGAGATTCAGTTGCTAGTATTGTCCAAAACTCATTGACTGAGCCCAAAGTCTGGGATTTGGAAACATTAGCAAGAACATTAGCAAGAAAAGGGTTTAGATTAGCCATTCATGCATCATTAGTAATCTATGTAATGTAATATAACTTTTCATTTCAGCCTTCAGCAGAGGAAAGAAAGCCAGAAGTAAATGTCTATGGAGATTTAGGACATCATCTCTAAATTAACCTCCTTCAAGGTCAAAGCTCCATGATTATGGTAGCTTTTCATTACATATCTGCAGACTATAAAGGCTGAGCAAGTTATCCCTTTTCATGCAGGATATCACAAACAATTTTGATAGTTTAACATTTGGGAAGGCTTCAGGCCAGAGAGATTCAATTAATTTTTCATATGCCCAGAACACTTTCAAGATGTTCCTTCTCAACTTGAACCAAAAATCTCAGCTTCTATCTAGATCTCTACTATAGATATAGATCAATAAGCAGCAGCTGACTTCAAAAGTGTCAGAGTCAGTAATTACCATCATGTGTGCTTACTAATGCAGATATATTGGAATCTCACAGAAATTGGGCCCTAGGAATTTTTCAGTGTGTGAGCTCCTATTCAGGTTATCCCACGGTTGGGAAGAATCTTCAGAACATGGCTTTCTCCCATTTGAAATAAGTGGAAGAATTTTTAAATCAATAGATTTTGACTCCTGTGTAATCATCCTCTATACAGCAGTATCTTCAAGGAATATCGTTTTTTTTTAATTGTAGGCATAGATATAGTAGATTTGCTTTTTGTACTCTTTTCATCACAGAATTTGTCTACTATTAGCAAAATGCACCACTACCCACAAACAACATAACAGGAAATGCTAGTTCATCTCTCCCTTCCTATCTCCAAAGAAAGTAGTGGTAAATTTATCTAGGCTGGATATACTTAAGAGGAGGTTAC
>NW_015434934.1:0-1062 GCF_001527695.2 Protobothrops mucrosquamatus | reverse complement strand
GGGGGGGGGGAGAAAGAGCTTTGAGAAAAAGGGAGCCGAGAAAAGGGAGCCTGTTTCTGCATTCTCAATGTTTTTCTTGCTCAGAATTGTTATGTCACACAACGCCATCGTCTATTTAAACGATGCCTGCAGGAAATTTGAAGAAAGGAGATTTCATCCTTGTAGCAAAAAGAAAGAATTTCAGAGGAGCCCAAAGGAGGGGGGGGGAATCCAAAGTTATTTAAGAAGATAGAAAAAGCCCGAACGGCATTCTTCAAAATGAAAAAGGTCTTCTGCAGTCAGGACATAAGCCTAAGACTGAAAATCAGGCTTGTCAGATGCTATATTTTTTTCTATCCTGCTCCAAGGAGTAGAGAGTCGGTCTCTGACAGAAGGCCACCGGAAGAGACTGGAAGCATTTGAAATGTGGATTGACAGGCGGCTGTTACGTAGAAGCTGGGTTGACGAGATCAGAAACGAGGAGGGGATAAGCCACCTGGGAAAGCCAAGGGAAATCATCAAAACAATTAAAAAATGAAAATTAGAATATTTCGGACAGGGGATGCGACACCCAGAAAAATACGGCCTACTCCATTTAATCCTCCAGGGAAAGATTGAAGGCCAACGAGGTCCAGGCAGAAGAAGAACGTCGTGGCTTCAAAATCTAAGGGCCTGGTTAGGACAAAACTCAGCGGCACTTTTTCGTGCGGCGGCTGATAAAAACAGGATTGCCAACATGATCGCCAACGTCCGATAACGGATATGGCACAAGAAGAAGCAGCAGCAGCAATCATCTAATTATTCCAGACGTAATGTGTTTAATTCTTTGCTCTTCAAGGCGTATCAAACAAACAAAGAGTAAAGAAAGGGCTCCATACACACAGACACACATACACACACATACACACACATACACACACATATACATACATACACACACACACACATAAAATCAATGTTGCCAGGTTTTATAAATATAAACTAATGATCAATACGGGCATTAAAGAGTAGAGATTAACCAGAACATCAGTAAACCCAACATTAAATTTGGGCTAAGAAAATTCTCATGCAACTCTAAAGTCT
>NW_015434933.1:0-1062 GCF_001527695.2 Protobothrops mucrosquamatus | reverse complement strand
GTTGTATATATTTGTCTTCTGAAATGGAAAAGTGCTTTTACATATTTGTACGTACATATTGAGAAGGAAGATTTAGCTTTTCTAAGTAATAAATAGTAAATAGATACATTTGATAGTAAACCTTTCAAGATAAATTAATTTTAAATGTATCCCTCCTTCCCTTCTCTCTCTGAACCGTTCAAAAAAGTTACCCTGTAAAATTTTTTGTGCTACACAACACAGGAATTTTTATACAGCAATAGGTCTCCTGCTGTTAATAAATCTTCCCCAATGTGTATAGGTTCATGTATTATACTGTAATATATTTTCATGTTTCCATGGATGTAAGTCCACTCAATTCAGTAGGGCTTATTCCCAAATTAATGGGTCATAATCGAAGCTTGTGGTACTAACGCAATCAAATCATTTCATTTCTTTTGAAATTGTTGATTAGGAAGTAGCATGGAAATATTTAAGTCTAAGTTCACAAATAAATTAAGGTCAAATCCTATGGCTCTTGGGACAGTATCCCATGGGCCACAGAACTAATTAATCAGTTCTTTGTCCCAAATCAAAGGTGGCCTTGAATTATCTTACACTTAATTCATTATCTAAAAAAAGTGTGCCAATCTGCCACTAGAAAAGTGTAGATAGCAATAAGCATGAGAGTAGTTGTCTTAATTATACTGTTATCCAAAACATTCAGGACAGTCCAAAGAATTCCATTCTACCTGCTCCCCGTGAGCCTCTGATTCATGAACTTTGTGACTGAGCAGTAATTTTTTATTAGATTCCCTGGTTGAATGCCAAGATTTTACCTGTCACATCACAAATGACTCTCTCCTTGTAGATTCTGCAGCCTAATTCTGAGACGATCAGACCTATAAATTTATGGGATATTGCAGCAAAAACAAAGCAAAATGGACATGGAAACATCCTCAGCTGGAACAATTTTGTGTAACCAAAGGAGGTTATGAAAATGGATATATTATATATATATATATATATATATATATATATATATATATATATATATATATATATATATATATATATATATATATATATATATATATATATATA
>NW_015434932.1:0-1062 GCF_001527695.2 Protobothrops mucrosquamatus | reverse complement strand
GATGCGACCTCTCCTTCAGGAGTTAGGCCACGGTGTATCTTGCATTTGTTGGCAAATAGCCAATTGAGCATTGAAGCTCAAAATTTGAAACTGACCTCACATTCGAAAAGTAAACATATATTCAGGTTCCCCACCAGTTGGGGAACCCGAAAAATCATATGTTTTCCGGATGCGACCTCTCCTTCAGGAGTTAGGCCACAGCGTATCTTGCATTTGTTGGCAAATAGCCAATTGAGCATTGAAGCTCAAAATTTGAAACTGACCTCACATTCGAAAAGTAAACATATATTCAGATTCCCCACCAGTTGGGGAATCCGAAAAATCATGTTTTCCGAATGCGACCTCTCCTTCAGGAGTTAGGCCGCGGCGTATCTTGCATTTGTTGGCAAATAGCCAATTGAGCATTGAAGCTAAAAATTTGAAACTGACCTCACATTCGAAAAGTAAACATATATTCAGATTCCCCACAAGTTGGGGAACCCGAAAAATCATATGTTTTCCGGATGCGACCTCTCCTTCAGGAGTTAGTCCACGGCGTATCTTGCATTTGTTGGCAAATAGCCAATTGAGCATTGAAACTCAAAATTTGAAACTGACCTCAAATTCGAAAAGTAAACATATATTCAGGTTCCCCACCAGTTGGGGAACCCGAAAAATCATGTTTTTTCCGGATGCGACCTCTCCTTCAGTAGTTAGGCCACGGTGTATCTTGCATTTTTTGGCAAATAGCCAATTGAGCATTGAAGCTCACAATTTGAAACTGACCTCAAATTCGAAAAGTAAACATATATTCAGGTTCCCCAACAGTTGGGGAACCCGAAAAATCATACCTTTTCCGGATGCGACCTCTCCTTCAGGAGTTAGGCCACGGCGTATCTTGCATTTGTTGGCAAATAGCCAATTGAGCATTGAAGCTCAAAATTTGAAACTGACCTCAAATTCGAAAAGTAAACATATATTCAGGTTCCCCACCAGTTGGGGAACCCGAAAAATCTTATGTTTTCCGGATGCGACCTTTCCTTCAGGAGTTAGGCCACGGCGTATCTTGCATTTGTTGGCAAA
>NW_015434931.1:0-1062 GCF_001527695.2 Protobothrops mucrosquamatus | reverse complement strand
TCCGGAGGAGTTCTAACCTACGTCGTCCACATCGGACGACTCGGGAACTCAACTCCTACCCCGGGCAGCTCACCGATCCCCTTATGCCCGGGGGAAGGGTATCAAGCCGTTTGACAGCTGATGCTCGCTGTCAAAACGGCTTTTACGCGAAAACAGGCGGGAGGCAGCTACAGCTGCGTCCGACGAGGTCGCCTGCTCATCGGAAGTCCCTGCATTAAGTAAACTATTGTTAGTTGGAAAAAGAGCTACCGAACTCTGGTATATAAACTTAGTACCAGAAGATATCTGGTAGCTCCTTTTCCCACTAACAAATTTTATTAAAATAAAATAAGTTTTCATGAGTTCACTTCATCAGATGCCTAAAGTAGTTAGGCTGATATAAGGTTTAAACTGGAAAGGTGGGAGGAAGGGAAGAGAAGAGAAGACAAGCTGGATATACAGTTGCAAGTTACAGTGAGAGACAGAGTACAGATAGTCCTTGAATTACAACTGTTTGTTTAGTAATTGTTCAAAGTTACAATAACACTGATAAAAGTGACTTATTGCCATTTTCCATACTTATGACCATTGCAGCAGCCCCATGGCCATATGATCAAAATTCAGATGCTTGGCACTGGTTCATACTTATGACCGTTGCAGTGTCCCGGGGTTCTGTGATCACCTTTTGTGAAAAGCTATTTGAAGCCAATTTGCAGTCCTCTTTATTTCCGCCAGTTCTGAATGATGCAGTGAAGGGGAGCTATTAAGCTTCAAACCATCATTCTTCTATGATATTGAGAAGGCATTATGAAATAGATCTGAGTGATGGAATGCGTGGGGGGTGCTGTGCTCAAACTCTGCAAAAATGCAAGCAAATTCTTCAATGTTTGATTTCCCCCCCAGCTTAATAAGGGCTGGTTATAAAGTTAGAATGAATTTTGGGACTGAAGACTACTCCCCCAGGCCTCTCTCTATCTATCACTCTGATTCTGTCCCTCTGTCTCTCTCCCTGTGTCTCTCTCTGTCTCTATCTCTTTCTCTCTGTCTCTGTCTCTCTCTATGTGTCTGTCTCTCTGTCTCTCT
>NW_015434930.1:0-1062 GCF_001527695.2 Protobothrops mucrosquamatus | reverse complement strand
AAACGAAAGCCCTCATGTTTCTGTAATAATTCTTGTTGTTGCTGTATTACTTGATCAATCTTATTCTCAATTTTAGCATCCATTTTTTGTAACATCTCTGTCATTTGCTTAATACTTTCAGTCACTAAATCCTGTACGTCTTTACCAGGGGGCGGTGGAGGTGAAGAAGATGGCGGTAGGGGTGGCGGGTGGGAAGCCGACTTAGAAATTTGCTGGAGCGGCTGGGGAGTCGGAGATGTAGTTGATTTTGAAGTTGTAGGCACCACTCTTCTCGAAGCCATATTAGCAATTTAAGATTTCAAACTATGTAAAAGTCTTTTTAACAGTTAGTCCAGAGCAAGTAGTGAAAGTATTTAAAGTAGCAAAAGTTCCGGACCGGAAATCCAAATCACTTTCATTTCTTCTTGCTAAAAAGTTTCATTCCTGCGCCATTTTAAGTTCACTTTCACTCAGTCCACCCCAAGTATTGGGAAGATCAAGATATTCCAAGTTAGAGTAAAATCCAAAATAGAAAGCAAACTTCCAGGGTCGGTTTGTCTGCATACAATAACTCACAATTCAATTTAAGTTGCAGCGGTGGCGGCGGCTTCTAGCTTCGCCGAAGCAAAGGCGTCCTGGATCGCGGAGAATCCTCAGGGCTCCGGAGGAGTTCTAACCTACATCGTCCACATAGGACGACTCGGGAACTCAACTCCTACCCTGGGCAGCTCACCGATCCCCCTATGCCCGGGGGAAAGGTATCAAGCCGTTTGACAGCTGATGCTTGCTGTCAAAACGGCTTTTACGCGAAAACAGGCGGGAGGCAGCTGTCGGCTGCGTCCGACGAGGTCGCCTGCACACCGGAAGTCCCTCCCTTTGTAACTTTGAACAGTAACTAAGTTAGCTGTTGTAAGGGCTTTTTTGGGAGGGGGGGTCATCAAGTTTTTGACACCTTCCTAGGTGACTGGAAAAGCCCTGAGTTAGAGTACTCAGATTGCAGCTGCTTTCTTGCAGGTATGTGGAATGGCATGGAACCCACAGGTTTTGCAAAGTTATGTGAAGAAGCTTATTAGGAAAGATAAA
>NW_015434929.1:0-1062 GCF_001527695.2 Protobothrops mucrosquamatus | reverse complement strand
GAGGATTTTAGGTAGGGATGATTTTAAGAAAATTTTAATTGACACACAGCTTCGAATATTTGGCTTTTAATTTGGTTTTATGGGGTTTTTTTGTTCTTTGATGTATTTTGTTTGTCTGTTTTAATATGCTGTGCACCGCCCTGAGTCCTACGGGAGAAGGGCGGTATATAAATTAAATTATTAAATTAAATTAATTAAAACATAATGTTTGGGGCTCAATTGTGGTTCGTTAAGCCGAGGACTACCTGTATAGGGTTTTCTGGGTTGGACTAGAAGACCTCCAAGGTCCCTTCTTTGTTGTCCCCCCACCTTCCCACTCTATCCCTGCCTACATCCTCCTCCTCCTGGCCCATTCCTTGCACACCACTTTGGGGATCCTGCGGGGGGGGGGGCACAGGGGGAGGCTGGAGGTGGGGGCGAGAGAGTCGCAGGTCCAGATCAGCAAAGAGGGGTGACAATTGGCTGGCCGGCCCTCCCCTCCAGGCCCCTTTCCTTCTTTTGTGTGTGTGGGGTGGGAGGGGGGCACTGTGGGTCTGGCTTGGCAAAGCTGGGGGGGGGACACCTTTCCCTGGTGGCCCCTCCCACGCCTCCTCCTGGCCCTTTCTTTCCTCCCAGCCAAGGGGGCATGCAGGAGGAGGGGGGCAACCCAGGTCCAACTGGGCAAAGCGGGGAGAGGTGTCCAGGGACACCCCCCCCCCCGACTGCCCCTGCTTGCTCAACACTCAACTCAACACTGGAGTACCTGGGGGGTGGGTGAGTAGAGCAGGGGGGATGCTGGAGGAGGCAGGGAGGGTGTCCCAGATTTGGCTGGTGAAAGCAGGGTGGGGGGCACAGCTGGATGCCCCTTCCCGCAACTCCTCCTCCTCCTCCTCCTCTTGGTCCTTTCCTCCTTTTGGGGGAGGGGGCACGGGGGGATGGAGGAGGGGGATGGGGGGGCTAGGGACTGGCTGGGCCTCCCCTCTTCCTCCTCTAGGTGTTCCTTCTTCGCCCATCACTTGGGACCCCCAGGAAGAAGCTTTGGGGTTCCCACTGGGGCTGCTGGTGTCGGCGGGGGGGGGGGAG
>NW_015434928.1:0-1062 GCF_001527695.2 Protobothrops mucrosquamatus | reverse complement strand
GTCAGTGTGTGCCAGCCTCCTTATATATGTTTCTTGGGTTGGCAGGTCTTTTAATTTGGACCACAGTACCTTGAGGATACAACTCTTAGTTGACCTTTGTCTCCTGTTCCACACCTTGCACACAATCACAAGGAACCATGCCTAGCTTTCTCTCTCCCTCCAGCTCCCCCAATCCCTGCCACCAGCCACCCCAATTGTTCCAGGGACCCCAACCGTCCCTATTGCACAGAGAGGAATCTTGAACAAATGGGTCCAGCAGGAATTTTGGACAGTGGCTTGCAGCGCGCGAATGGCAAGAGAAGAAAGTCACAGCGAGTAGGCTAAGGAGATGCCATGTGGCACTGCCGGCGTATCCACATGGCTTCCAGCCTCTCCCAGCTGCCAAGTGCTGCAGAACCGTGGCGGGAGGGGAGCGGAAAGGTGGGGAGAGAGAGGGAAGAAAGAGAGAGAGAGAGAGAGACCCTGTTCAACACAGGGAGCTTCGCTTCTTGCAAAAAGTCCAAACCTGACACGGCTCGAGCCCCTTCGCCCGCGTGCACACGTACACTCCCCCCTTCCAAAACAGCCCTGCCACAAAGCCAGCCGCCCTCGCCCTAATCCGGCCGCCGCGGCCGAATCGCTCCAACCAAACCCGGGGGATTAAGCTCTGGAAAAACCCGCTTGGCGCACAAGACCGAGGCACTGCGGCTCTTTTTCCCCCCCCCCCAGCCCCGCTGCTTCTTCGCCACGGCGACCGCACTCGGCGTAACCAACGTACCGGCTCCGGCTTCCTTCTTAAGTCCAGCCTCTCGTCTCCCAATCAGCTGCCGCTCTGCCGCCTTGCCCAGCCCCGTGTCTACCTGCAGGACGCCTCCTAAAGCCACCCAGCCTTTGCACCACTTCCCGGTCCAGCCGTCTCCTCCCCTAGCCGGGCACTTTTCTTCTCTCTCTCTCTCTCTGTCTCTCTCCTCCACCCTTCTCCTCGTGATCCGCCCACCCGGCCACCGCCTGCATTTTGAACCCGGCGCCTTCCCCGAGTGAACCCCCCCCCCCACACACACACACACTCATACACACTTCTCC
>NW_015434927.1:0-1062 GCF_001527695.2 Protobothrops mucrosquamatus | reverse complement strand
CCCCTCCCCTCCCCCCTCTCCTCTCTCTCCTCTTTATCCTCTTGAAGACCAGTTAAAAACTGCAGTTCAATAATTATTGGTAGTTTCTGGGACCCACCCAAAGCGTGTAGCATTTCAGGAAATGTCCCATATGTATTTGAAATAAGTGAGAAAAAAAAAGAGAGAGAATCTTATCACACTATTACCAAAATCCAGAATGTCTTGAATTCTATCACCGGAAGACCTTAAGTCCCTTTCTGCTGTGCTGGATATTGAAGGCTACCCCCCTCCCCCAAATAAAATAATACCTTTAATACTTCAGTTGCAATTAACATATTTGAAGTGTTTTACAGAAAAAGAAACTGAGTCATAGTTTTCCTTTACCGTCCTTTCGGCTGTTATAATTTTATCGGTGTCACTGTAACCCATCCATGCTGCTATTGTAAAATTAAGATTTTTCCTATGCTGCTTCCCTTCCCCCCCCTCCTTTTTTTCTTTTCTTTTTAGAATGCATAGCTCCAGAATGCAAAGCTATAAAAAACCATTTGATCTGGGCGATTAAGCCGATGATAAAAATGTCGCAGAAGATTTGTTTTTAATATTTTTGGTTAAAACAACACGAAGCCAAATGGAAGTAAAAGCTTCACGTGAAATTGGGATATTTTATCATGATGACAGCTTCGGAATAACTTTTCACCTGCAGCTGCATCCTCTTCAAGGAATCAGGATTTTGAGTATGTGTGTAGGTGTGCAGATCATGTCATAATCGTTAGAGAAAGGGAGAGGAAAGAAAGAGAGAAGAGAGAGAAGGAAGGAAGGGGAAGGAAGGAAGGCAGGAAGGAAGGAAGGAAGGAAGGAAGGAAGGAAGGAAGGAAGGAAGGAAAGAAGGAAGGAAGGAAGGAAGGAAGAAGGAAGGCAGGAAAAAGAAGTAATTTTTGTGATCAGGAAACATATTTTATTTTGATTTGATTTGATAACTGAAGAATCTTAGAGGCAAGGTGAGGATGTAGTGGAGACTGATTTCAGTCCAGTTTAGATGGTTTATTCAACTCAACTGAGATCAAACTAGGTTGGGCTATTCCA
>NW_015434926.1:0-1063 GCF_001527695.2 Protobothrops mucrosquamatus | reverse complement strand
TTCCTTCCTTCCTTCCTTCCTTCCTTCCTTCCTTCCTTCCTTCCTTCCTTCCTTCCTTCCTTCCTTCCTTCCTTCCTTCCTTCCTTCCTTTCTTTCTTCCTTTCTTTCTTTCTTTCTTTCTTTCTTTCTTTCTTTCTTTCTTTATCTTTTCTCCCTTCCTCCGTCCTTCCACCCAGCCAGCCAGCCATCTCTTGCCCCTTCCTTCCTTCCATCCATCTACCCATCTCTTTCTCCTTCCTCCTCCCTCCGTCCCTCCCTCCCTCCCTTCCTTCCTCATTGCAGTAAAAGTACACACAAGTACACAAAATTAAGAAAAGGTAATACATGGAAAAAAGAAAAAAAAACCAGACTTGTAACTTCCACCCTTCTTTCCCGTCAAGTCAATTGCTATCTTCCTCTTTTTCCTTTCTCTGTCCCCTTTCTAAGCCCCCAATCATCCCTAGCTTTTCACAAAACGTCTTCCATCATTTTCCTCCCGTCCCAGCTGGTGAGCATCGCTAGTTCCACGAACTCTTTTGTCAGTTTTTCAAACCCCAAACTTCTCCTCAGTGTGTATTTCACGATTCTCTCATCTTGGCACGTGCAGTAATTTTGCCCCAGTCCCCACGTGCAATATTAATCCCCCCCCCCCCGTCGTTTCTTTTCAGCTCATCATCCGTAAAACCCGATCAAAATTCAATTCCAGGTGGATTGATGGGTGGTTTAGTTATGTATAGGATAGATTAATATTTTATTTTAATTGGGAGATATTAGTGGAAGAAGGAATAAACAAGATCTATGATGAAATTAAAGAATTAAGATATACTTGGATGGGATACCTGAACTGATAATGTGTGTATTTACAGTTAAGTTTGATTATGGTATTGTAATTGCATAAAGCTTTAAAACAGGTTTAGGATTAATAGCAATTTAAGTTAGAAATAGACTATTTTAAAGTATATAAGCTATTTGAGGGAAATAGAGAGGGAATACTTGTTGTACTGATTGAGTTAATTATATAGCTTTTGTTTGTGCATTTTTGATTACCCCAGCACCACGGTGTGTCTCAAGCACTTTGTATTAA
>NW_015434925.1:0-1063 GCF_001527695.2 Protobothrops mucrosquamatus | reverse complement strand
GGACCTTGGAGGTCATCTAGTCCAACCCCCTGCTCAGGCAGGAACCCTACACCATTTCAGACAAATGGCTGTCCAGTCTCTTCTTAAAAACTTCCAGTGTTGGAGCATTCACCGCTTCTGGAGGCAGGTTGTTCCACTGGTTAATTGTTCTAACTGTCAGGAAGTTTCTCCTTAGTTCTAGGTTGCTTCTCTCCTTGATTAGTTTCCATCTGATGCTTCTCGTCTTGCCTTCAGGCGCCTTGGAGAATAGCTTGACTCCCTCTTCTTTGTGGCAGCCCCTGAGATACTGGAACCCTGCTATCATGTCCCCCCTCGTCCTTCTCTTCGTTAAACTAGACATACCCAATTCCAGCCACCATTCCTTATATGTAAATAGATCGTTTTACGGTTGTGATATTTGCGCTAGTCCCAAGTCCTATCACCGGGATAGTACTCCCGTCGTTTAGCTTCAAAAGGTGCTTTTTCGGGTGTGAATTGAATCACGGTGATGGAAACGGGGTTTTCGGTATATATATATTTTTTCCCTTCCAGTTTGCAAGGAAAGTATTTCTATAAGCGGCGGGGGGAGGGCTTCTCCCGTCAGCAGAGGGCGCAAGAGAACAAGGAATAGCCTCTCCAAACAACGCAGCTGGACCTCAAGCCAGCGCTCCTTCTCTTCAGTGGTAAAATTGGCGTCGTGGTAGTGTTGGGGGCTTTCTAGGCAGTCCCTTCCCATGGGGTAGAGACTGTCCACTTGCGAAAGGATATTGCACAAAAGCAGAAGGTGAGCTAGGTCAAAGTGCCGTGGACTTGCAAACAAGCCCCGAGGCATTTCCTAACCATCTAAGTTTACTTTTGTCTCAGAACAGTGTTGAGCGAGATCTGGTTTGTCTTGTGTTCAATCGTTTCACCTCAAGAGAGCGTATGCTGAACTTTAACTGTCCACGTTATCTCCAGCCAGCGCGACCACGGCAGTCAACAAAATTGAGGGCGCCAAGTTGGTCAGAAGTTTCTGGGTGGACTTGGAGTCACTGATTGGTTTAGAATTTATTTTACAATATTGTTACACTGCTTCAGAGAAATC
>NW_015434924.1:0-1063 GCF_001527695.2 Protobothrops mucrosquamatus | reverse complement strand
CACAATACAAACAACACACACAACATTTCCCCTATAAAAGCCAATTAAAACCAAATATTTGTAGCTGTGACATTATTAAAATCATTAAAAATTATCCCTATTTAAAATTCACCCTAGGTCAGTCCCGCTTGCTGAAAGAGCCATGTCTTGAGGGCGCGGCGGAAGGTTAGGAGATCCAGGATTGTCCGGATCTCGGGGGACAATATGCAGAGGGGACAAACAAATAATCTATCCAGGTGATAGAGTACCAATGTATTCATTGTCTTCCCTGACTCAAAAGAAACAAATATTTCATCGGTATCACATTGAATTGTATGTGTGTGTAATTTTTAGCTTTACTTGCTCCCATTTTTAAAAAATAATTGAGTAGGGAACCTGCTGCTTTTTAATTTTCTCAATAGCCCTGAAATTGAACTTAAAACTTTTCTAGCTATAGTTCAACAGTGTAACCACTGCAGTCCTGTTGAATTCAATGTAATTGAATACTTTTATATTATAAAACAACAAAATCATTAAAAGTTAGAAGGCTTTTCTTTTAGCAATCAGTGAAATCTATTATTAACACAATAATCCAGGTACATTTAATGCAATCTGACTTAACAAAAGTTAACATAAAAATCTTTCAATTTTTCATTACAGTATATTCTTAAAGGATTAAGAATATTAATCCTAATATTAATTAAAGGATTCTTAAAGGACTGTATCAGATATATTATCCAAGTTGTTTGGAGTTCATCATCATCATTGGGTCCTGTGCAGGACACATTGGGCAGCAAGCGATTTCCAGTAATTTTGAACGTCGTCAAAGATGCTTCTTTGTTTAGAGTTAGGTGGTGCCTAACCTGAATACATTAAATCAAATTCAATAAAATTATTTCATATATAAACCTCAAATGTCAATAAAATAGCTGCTAAACCAATCATTTTCTTAGCTGTGAAATGAAATGTATGTTACTTAACTACAGGCAAGCAAGAGAGAGAGAAAGAGAAAGACAATGTGTGTGTGTGAGAGAGACAATGCTTTCTCAGTGGAAATTTCCCTTCTTTTGAACAGCTGCACCTT
>NW_015434923.1:0-1063 GCF_001527695.2 Protobothrops mucrosquamatus | reverse complement strand
TCCCAACTTGCTGCCCTCTCACATGCAATTCAACATCCGTAACCAAACCATTTTATCAAATGCCTTTTACTAGAATCAAACACACTCGTTTAACAGCACAGTGCGGAAGTCCATATTCATAGAATATGGGGGGAGAGTACAAAGTCAATAGGGTTGCCAGGTCTGCTTCCAAAAAATAGCGGACAAGCGGGGGGGGGGGTTAAGTAGTAAAAAAAGTAGACTGTACAGCTTTAGATTACATACCATTTCATCATAAAGCTTTTGAATAAAACAGTGGTTCTCAACCTTTTTAATCCCGCGACCCCAACCGGTCGTAAGTCGAGGACTAAACCGGTCGTAAGTCGAGGACTACCCAACTGGTGGTAAGTCGAGGACTTTCCTTGCCCGGGAGCGCCGCGCATGCGTGGTTCCGCCCCCTGCGCCGGCCGAGGCGTAGCTGGCAAGCGGCAGAGACGGAGCAGGCCGACCACCAGCTGGCCCAGCCCAAGGGAGGTAAGGCACCCGCCTGAAAAGGGGAAACAAAATGGCGGACAAAAAAAATGGCAAACAAAAAAAATGGCGGACAGCCTTGCTTGGCGACCCCCGTGAAATGGTCGATCGACCCCAAATGGGGTCCCGACCCACAGGTTGAGAACCACTGGAATAAAAAAATGTCCACTATTTTGTGAAAAAAAAAATAGAGAACATAATGTGAAAAAAGTGGACTGTCCACTCAAATAGTGGACACCTGGCAACCCTAATAAGTCAATTAAAGCGCAATCACATTTTGCCAGAGAGAGAGAGAGAGGGAGAGAGGGAGAGAGAGCACAGCAGGCACGGCTGCTCATAAACAAGTTGCGTCACCTCTCCCGCAACCCAGAGGCGTCAGAATCAGGGCCAAGAGAGATTCCTCCGCCCGTGGCGTAGTCCAGTCTACAAACCTTGAAGTCAAACTCTTCACGCCTGTTACATAAAAAAAAAAAAGGCGCCCTGGCTTCCACTTCTAGGCTCGGCCGAGCATTACATTTTTTTTATATATATAAAAAAGGTAGCCTAGGCCTAAGGGAAACGTCTTCTGAATCGA
>NW_015434922.1:0-1063 GCF_001527695.2 Protobothrops mucrosquamatus | reverse complement strand
CAGGAAATCTATAATCTATTCTCTGATCATAAAGTGGAAGCTACTTCAAAGCTGCTTAACATCAGAAAATATTTGGATGGAAGTTTTGGAAGTTAATAATTGCCTTTCCAGTTCTAGGGTATTCTGCAGTGATTGCATTATTTACCACTGGGAAGAAAAGGGATGTTACTATGAACTGAGAATTGGAATTTTCTCTTTGGTAGTCCTTTAAGGTGGCTCGCCATGTTTGCTTTAATGGATTTGAATTTTTTTAATTTGTATTATGCAAAATAATAATAAAGTACAAATAAGTGTGGCAATAAAAGATAAAAAAGACAAAATGGAAAAGTCATGGAAGTTAGATAATCAATACAGCAACTCTTAAACTTTGGCCAAAATTGTTAAAAAACCTTGAGAGAAAGAGAGACAAAGAGAGACACACACAGAGCAACAAACTAACATGTTGACAATTTATATCAACAATCTACCACTACAAATTAGGCGCAGACTACTTATTTCAGGGTTATATAATACTTTCCTTTCCCAACTTTCTGAAAAATCCACAGCTTGAAACTGATTTCACATACTGGGGATATTGCTAAAAACAATACAGGAATTCTTATCACTTGGCAATTGATCCAGAGCTTGTCAAGGTTTTCTTGACAGCCACAAATGCAACAGTATTAGGATAGGACAAGACCAAATCATGTGGATTAATCTTCCAAATCCAGAGTTACATTTCTAGTAACAAGGTGATTGCAACCAACCCAATATTAAACATTTTATGAGGCACAGTATAATAGAAAACTAATAGCATGTTATTTTAATGCAATCTTCCATTGATTTAACAGAACAAGGACATTCCTGTTATGGAATGCTTTTTTGGTGGAAGTGTGTTTGGCTTTCATTATCCCAGTATTCAGGAAAATGGTAGAAATACCTCCCTCTCTCTTCTCCAGATTTTTAACCGCTAATTGGCTTTTATTTTAAAAGTATTTATATTACTACCACATTTACATCTAGCATTCCTTAGTGCTCTAAGTCTTCCTGAATACTTCTGTAAAAAGGGACATGAACAGCAGCG
>NW_015434921.1:0-1063 GCF_001527695.2 Protobothrops mucrosquamatus | reverse complement strand
CTCTCTCTCTCTCTCTCTCTCTCTCTCTCTCTCTCTCTCTCACACACACACACACACACACACACACACACACACACACACTCTCCCTCTCTCTTATTTTCAGAAGATATCTCCAGAAAGAGAAATATTAGAAAAGAAAGACCTTTTCCCTCAAATGTTCTTCTTAAAGACCCCAAGCTCCGGCCATTTGCAGACTTTTCTCAACTGCTAGGAGTGGGAAGGGGACGGGATGTGACTGTGTGTGTCTGGGTGTGAGCATAAATCCTTGTGAGTCTGCCTCTTGGTGTACAGAAAAAGGATGCAGGCCTCTTGGTCACCCTCACGGAAAACGATAAGGGAGATTATTGCTTTACAAATACCGTGAACTTCCTGATTAAAAATAAATAAATGATAGTCGTTCCCACGGAGACTGTTTTTAGCTTGGCTTTTATTCAGGGACCTCTGAGCAAAAAGAAAACAAACAAACCAACCACACCTGAACACACACACAAAGAGAAAAAAAATATGTGAAGTTAAACCACCCAGTAATGGACTACTACTATCCTTAGTAGGTGCTCCTCCTTGAACACAACACATCATTCATTTTTAAACAACCGTGGACGGAAGGAGTTGAAAAAAGAAAGGGAAAAAAAAAACCCAGTCAGAAATCCCTTTTTCCCCAGGCCAACAGCAGCCGCACAGCTGGATTTCATTTCTTTTGCTGCCAGAGACCGTCCAAGTTCTCCTTGCCCAGGGTCCCTGGAACGGAGGGCCATCCCTGGCGAAGGACTTTATTCGAGGTGACAGCTCCTCACACTTCCGTGTCCAGATTACCTCACGTCGCCCAGATCGCCTAGAAAAAACGGGAGCGCTTCTGCCACAAATCCCAAATTTGGAGTGACTGAGGTTATCCTTAAGGCCTCTCGGATTGAAAGAAAAAAGCAAAAAAAAACAAAAAAATACACACAAAACCCGTGACAGCCGAGGCCTGCCAGGAACTTCAGAAACAACCATTGGAGTTTTTGATGATGGCTGGAGAAGGAAAAAAAATGAAATCTGCAGGAACCACAAAGAAGATTCTAAG
>NW_015434920.1:0-1063 GCF_001527695.2 Protobothrops mucrosquamatus | reverse complement strand
GGCGCAGGGGGCGGAACCACGCATGCGCGGCGCTCCCGGGCAGGGAAAGTCCTCGACTTACGACCGGTTGGGTAGTCCTCGACTTACGACCGGTTTAGTCCTCGACTTACGACCGGTTTAGTCCTCGACTTACGACCGGTTTAGTCCTCGACTTACGACCGGTTGGGGTCGCGGCATTAAAAAGGTTGAGAACCACTGCTCTAGTCTTTCAACTGGGCAAGAAGGAAAGATTTTCATACTTCTGCTTTAACCATATTATTTAGAAGAGATTTCTCTGCCGCTTCCAATCCTGAGGAAGGCAGATTGACTAGAGGTAGTTCTCAATTTATGACCACAATGGACCCCAAAATTTCAGTTGTTAAACGAGACATTTGCTAAGTGAGTTTTACCCCATGTTACGACTCCTTCTCGCCACGGCTGTTAAGTGAATTGCTGCAGTTGATAAGTTAGTAACCCAGTTGCTAAGTGAATCCAGCTTCCCCATTGAACTTTGCTTGTCAGAAGGTCACAAAAGGGGATCACATGACCCTGGGACACAACAACGGTCATAAATAGGGACCAGTTGCCAAGCATCTGAATTTTGATCACATGATCATGGGGGGATGCTGCAGTGGTCGTAACTGTGAAAAAGGGTCACCAGTCACATTTTTCAGTGCCGTTGTAACTCTGAACGGTCACTAAACAAACTGTTGTAAGTCGAGGATTTCCTGTAGTTCTATTTACATAAACCTTGAATTACACAGGCTTACCTTCGCACTGGTTAAGTAACGCCTTTCAGAAGGACTACCTCCTCTCAATTATAGTCACTAAACTGGTTTGATATACAGATAGTCCTTGACTTACAACCATTCATTTAGCAACCAGTCAGTTACAGTGGCACTATAAAAAGTGACTAACAACCAGTCTGCACACTCACAACAATTGCAGCATCCCAGCGTGATCAAAATTCAGATGGCTGGCAACCAACACATATTTACTGTATGACAGTTGGCATGTTCCGGGGTCACACAATGGCCATCTGCAACCTTCAAAGCCAAGTTCTGACAAGCAAAGTCAATGGGGG
>NW_015434919.1:0-1063 GCF_001527695.2 Protobothrops mucrosquamatus | reverse complement strand
AGGTGCTATAAAATGTATTCCCAACCGTGAGTTAATCAAATACTTTTGATCCTTTGCAGCAATATGAGTTTCTTGCAAACACACAACATCATTTTTATGTTGTTTCAAATAATGAAATATCTTTTTTCTTTTCTGTGGTGAATTCAAACCATTAACATTCCATGTCAGAAACCTTGCCATCTTTGGTGGCAGAGAGCCTTGAAGGTCAGATGTCACTGATCTCTTCGGTCTTGTACCTCCCACTGGCTCTGAAGTAAGTTGATATGCTGCAGGTACAACATCAGCTTTTTGCCGTTCTTTTTCTTTACGTCTATGAGCTGCACGGGTCATTCTTTCTGTCTTAGGATCGTCTTTCATCTCCAAAAATTGCTGCTTGCTTTCATCCTGTAAATTTATTATTCCTGATGATGTAGCTCCTTCCAATGCTTGTTCTTCAAGCAATCCTTCCTTTCTAGTAACTCGTGGAGATGACGGTGAACCTGCTTTCAAAACTGAAGTGTAAAAATCTCTTGCTTTTTGAATTGAATTCAATCTGTAACGTGTTCCCATATAATTCACAAATATGCCAACAGGTATATCCCATCTCAATTGAATTTGTCACTTTTTCAGCTCATCAGCCAGAAAAACAAAATCCTTTCTTCTCCTAAGTATTTTAGGTGGTATTTCCTTTAGAATTATAACATCCTGTGCTGCAATTTGGAATCTCTGCTTATAAAAGGCTTGAATTATTTCGTTATGAATTGATCTTCTAGAAAAGTAGATTACAACATCTCTTGGCAGATTCCTCTGTCTTGCAACCCATGAATTAACCCTAAAGATTTTTTCTATTTCTTTCATAATTTGTTCAGGTTCGCAAGCCAAAACCAAAGCCAAATCTGCTGCAATCTCTTCCTTCAAATTTTCTTGAACATTCTCCTTCAATCCCCTTATTCTCAAAGCAAATTCCATATCTCTATATTGTGACATAATTATTTCATTCTGAGATAAATCCACATTCTCCTCCACTTTTCCAAGTCTATATTCCAGTCTTTCAACATTTTCCTCCACCTCCTCAACCCGTCCT
>NW_015434918.1:0-1063 GCF_001527695.2 Protobothrops mucrosquamatus | reverse complement strand
GCTCCCACAGAGCGGGCCTCCTCAGGGTGCCGTCGGCCAAGCAGTGTCGGCTGGCGACCCCCAGGGGGAGGGCCTTCTCTGTGGGTGCCCCCACCCTCTGGAACGAACTACCCCCCGAGATCCGGACGATTCCGGATCTCCTATCTTTTCGCCGCGCCCTCAAGACATGGCTTTTTCAGCAAGCGGGTCTGGCCTAGGGGGAATTTTAAATAGGGACAATTTTAATTGGAATTTTAATTGACACAGCGATAAATATTTGTTTTTAATTGGTTTTTATTGGGGATAATGTTTGTGTTGTTTTTAATATGCTGTGAGCCGCCCTGAGTCCCGTTGGGAGAAGGGCGGCATATAAGTTTAATAATAAAAAATAAAATAAAAATAAAGTGAAGGACCACTCCCAGGTACTTGAAAATGAACTCAATCTTGTGGCCATCTATGTTCAAGGAATGACTCTTGGGTACTTTGTCAAATGATATGATTTTAGTTTCTTATAAGTGAATTCTAGATGACTTTCTTTCCAATACTGTGTTAATTCTGCCTGTGATTTTTAAAGCCAATATGTGCTTTTGAAAGTATTGCTGCATTGTCTGCATAGAGTAGAATACAGATGTGTCTTCCAGCAAGTTTTAGAGAATGAAAATTTGTGTTGAGGAGATGGTCCACCATGGAGTTTCTATAGAAACTGAATCGGAGTAGGACCAATATGCAGCCTTGTTTGACCCTTTTCTCAGTTCCAGTGACCCTGATGGTTACATATTACTTGGAGTGAAGCATATATATTAAATGAAGAAATGGTTATATCCACTAAGAGTCACTTCAAGCTGTGAGACAGGTGGTGTGTAAATTAAATACATAAATACATAGCTATGTAGATTAAAATAAAATAAATTGTGTAGGCCTACAGTTGATTCCGTAGTTTAGCTCAGGGTACGTAATCAAAAGCTGCTTTGATGTTTATGAAAGGGGCATTGTGTTATTGGAAGAGAATTTTTCATTGAGATGTTGGAGTACTAGGCAACTGATCAATGATGGATCGGTTTTCCCTAAAGCCAGCTTGCTCCTC
>NW_015434917.1:0-1063 GCF_001527695.2 Protobothrops mucrosquamatus | reverse complement strand
CAACAGTAAAAACCAGGTCAATATTTATTTATATACTGTATGTTTATTTTTTATTTATTAGGTTTTGACAGACATACGTAATGCTCCTTTCTCCTCCTATTTTCCTCACAACCATAACTCTGTGAGGTGGGTTGGGCTGAGAGTGACTGGCCCAAAGTCACCCAGCCGGCTTTCATCCCTAAGGGAGGGCTAGAACTTACAGTCTCCTGGTTTCTAGGCCAGCACCTTCACCACTACACCAAACTGGCTCAGGTTAACTCATAACATAATAGTGGAGGAACAAGAAGATAATCATAATGTAGATATGCAGGGGTTATTCAGAGAAAATAAAAGAACCACTCAGTGCTGAAAAAGGGGAACATATGAGACAGAAACTCAAAACAACCCATCTTGATTCTTTTTGTTATAAAAGGAGACATAGGAAAACTGACGGACTTCCAAGTTGCTGATATTATATCCTACAGCAATCAAAAAGCATTCCTCTAATCCTTACAATGTCTGTTTTCTGACCTTGCCTACCTTAAAAGGCTGACCACATAATTTCCTAAGAACCCCACCTTTGCCTTGTGGAGTTTTACCTCCTCCCCCCCCTCCTCCCCAAAGCTGGAAATCAATGTAAAGAAGGCCTGCTCATAATGAAAGAGCTTCAGTTCCAAGCTTTGCATTCCCTACTGCATTCCCATGTGGAATCCAAGTTAATGGATGTCTAACAGGCAATAAATTACTCTGTCCATCAGTCAACAAATGAAGAATGGAGTTGGTCATCCTTCTTTCTTTTTAATCCCCAACTCCAATGAGGGACTTATGAAGGAAAGAAAGTCCAGGCGTGGTCATGAGAGTCTGATGACCTGATGCCATTTCTATGACCAGGGCTTTTTTTCAGCCGGAACGCGGCGGAACCGCGTTCCGGCACCTTTTTCCGGGCCGGCCGCACCGGGCGCAACATCTGGGGGGGGGCGCTCGCACTCGCAGCTCTCTGCCCCTGCCTGGCTCACAACCGCGGCCATAGGGAGGCTCGGTCGGCGCGCCCCTGGCCCGTTTCCTAGGCGACCCTGCCCGAGCA
>NW_015434916.1:0-1063 GCF_001527695.2 Protobothrops mucrosquamatus | reverse complement strand
GGATGGTGGCTTGGGAGGTGGGTGGGGCCGGGGCGTATCCACAAGGGTGGGGCCGGAACACATGCTATGTAAGGCATTGGGAGCGAACGCCTCCCAGTGCTGACTTTAACCTACATGGAGTGATTAAACTACCATATGTCTAACGTTCCTGCTTGCTGGCTGGTTTGTGCAGCGCCAAGACACGACGGCTTGACAGTAAATTTGGTTCAATTAAATCAGCTCTCAGCTTTTGAGATGACTTTGTAGTAGCAGAGAGGCAAGATCAGAAATATGATTTCCATAGAGTCTAGATTCTATTCACTGTTTTGTTTCTAAGTTACATAATCTTTTGGATAATAATTGAAATGAAATTGAATGGTTTTGTTTGCAACTGTCATTATGTGTAACATATTTATCTGTATTGGTTTAAAAATTAAATGTTTTTTAAAACATTTTTCACATGCTCATGAGTATGATACAAACACATACTCATATGCATATATATATTCATACTAATGTAAGTTACTAATATAAGTATGTCGCATGCAGATACACGGGGGTGAGAAAATCCCTATGTGGAAATGTAAACATCTGAAGAGTCTCACTTACCCACAAAAATGGATAGAGGCCCAGGAGCAGCACTATTTACCTTCCAGTATTTCTTCCTGATCTTTATCTTCTTTAGCTATTGATCCATCCTTTTCTGCTGTTGCTTTGGGACTTTCCATTCCAATTTCAGAATCAAGCAGTTCCGGGTCTTTTCCTTCTACAGCATCAGGAAGATTCTGCTCCTGCATGGTGCTCTTGTTCTGCTCAGATGCCCCACCTGAGCTTTCTAGAGAGTTTCCTGTGGGACTGCTAGAGTGGACAGTAGACTTTGTGGGTCCATCTGCTTCCAGGTATCGTCTATACTGGAGCCAATTTGCCCCAAAACGATCCCGAACGTTGTCCATGCGCTCTATCTCTGCCTGATGTTGCTGAACTATATCTGTGAGAAGATAAACCCAACCACTCCAAAATTTGAAAACAGTTTTGGTGCACATTCTGTCTTACATAAGAGGTCCATAGTGATTTCAATCTCACC
>NW_015434915.1:0-1063 GCF_001527695.2 Protobothrops mucrosquamatus | reverse complement strand
CAGTGGAACAACCTGCCTCCAGAAGCGGTGAATGCTCCAACACTGGAAGTTTTTAAGAAGAGACTGGACAGCCATTTGTCTGAAATGGTATAGGGTTTCCTGCCTGAGCAGGGGGTTGGACTAGATGACCTCCAAGGTCCCTTCCAACTTTATTATTATTATTATTATTATTATTATTGTTGTTGTTGTTGTTGTTGTTGTTGTTGTTGTTGTTGTTATTATTATCATTAAGCAGTGTCATAGGGAAGCGAAGCATCTTATCACCGGATCTGATTCTAAAACCTATTTTGCGGAAGTTATTAATCCAGCATCCCTATTGACTTTGCTTGTCAGAATCCGGCAATGAAAGTCACAAATGATGATCACATGACTTCAGGCATGCTACAATGGTTACCACTGAGTGTTGTATCTTATGAATTATGATGATTTACACACCATTCAAAGGAGACAATTTACACACCATTCAAAAGAGACAATACAAAGCTAAGAAGGAAACAAAAAGACCAGAATACATCTTCTCCAGCAACCAACTCCCAGATAAGCATGGATTAACACCAGACAAACAATCAAGCAGAAAACAATACCCTAATCAAGGAACTACCAACAAAAAAACCATACCTTTACTAACACTGGCAGAGTAAACTACTGTGTATAAAAGGGAGCAAACCCCACTCCCATCTAGCATGGATGATGTTACCTAGCTTGGTAATGAAATGTCTGCAAGAAAACAACCAAGCTCAGAGAGCATCAAGGACCCCCCCCCCATTTCAACCCTGAACGACACATATTCCCCTTTATAAGTCAGTTTTTTTTAACCTTGGCAATTTTAAGGTGTGTGGACTTCAACTCCCAGAATTTCCCAAACAGCATGCTGGGAGTTGAAGTCTACTTCTTAAAGCATGCTGGCTGGGGAATTCTGAGAGTTTGAAGTCTACACATCTTAAAGCTGAGATTCGGTCTATAGGGAAAGAACAAGAAAGGAAACTATTCATAAGTAATTCCATGTGTCATTTTTGGTGCTTACAGCCTGACATACATTCAGACTAGCAAGGTTCTGTTACTA
>NW_015434914.1:0-1063 GCF_001527695.2 Protobothrops mucrosquamatus | reverse complement strand
CTGTTTGAGGACTTGAATGGCAGAGGAAGATAATAGTAGAAGAAAATGTGGAAAAAAGCAGGAAATATTTACAACTTTAAAAAAAACCATACATAATTATTTCATATCATTAAAATTCAACTTACTTTCTTCTTTCTTGCTAATAATAGCTGGTAGAGTATAAATCTAAAAAGAACAAAGTTGTATTATCATAAGGTAATTTTTTGAAAATCAGATGGAGTTATTTCACTTTTTTCTTATTAGAGTTATTGTTATTCGCGTATAGACAGGAATCTTGCCAGACTAAAGTACTATCTGTATAACTATTAGATATTGTTGTGAACGGCTAGGGAGGACTCACCTTCACTCTCTTTCTGCATACCAAAGATTCCAAGCTATGTTGTGTCTTTGCTCTCTGGGAAACAGCCCCTCCCTCCTGCAACTTTGGATTACATTCGACCACACTACCTGATTCCCATCATTCCTAGCCATCATTGGGGGGACCCAGGAAGCATGACTTTTCGGTAGCTGCGTCTGCCCTTTGGAACAACAAACTACTAAAGGTTCAGCTGGCCTAACTCTGCTCATCTTTTAGAAAGTCTTAAAGACCTGGCTGTTTTTCCAGGCATTGGGGCTAGAAGAGTAATTGAGTCTACGCTATTAGTTAATGGTGTTTTAGGGAGCCCATTTATACTAATTGGCTGGGAACTGCATTTATAAAAATATTTTAGTTCTTGTTGGCTGCCCAGAGGTGCATTGGTGAGATGGGCAGCCATATAAATCAAGTATAAAATAAATGAATAAATTATTGATGGGATGCAACTCTCACCAATCTACAGATGCCTCCTTTTATGTACCTCTACAACAACCTAGTCCTAGATAATAGTATCTATCTATCTATCTATCTATCTATCTATCTATCTATCTATCTATCTATCTATCTATCTATCTATCTATCTATCTATCTATCTATCTATCTATCTATCTATCTATCTATCTATCTATCTATCTATCTATCTATCTATCTATCTATCTATCTATCTATCTATCTATCTATCTATCTATCTATCTATCTATCTATCTA
>NW_015434913.1:0-1063 GCF_001527695.2 Protobothrops mucrosquamatus | reverse complement strand
CCAGCGGGAGCATCGCTCCCCGGGAAGCCGAACCGGCCACATGTCTCCCCAGCCCGGGCCGGACGGCAGTCAGGCATGAAGCTCGCCTGGCTGCCGCAGGGCTCTCCGCCGCCCGGCCCCACCTCGGCCCCATCGGTGGCACCTTCCTCGGGCACTTTCAGGGAGCCGCCGCTGCTGCCCTCGTTGCTGCAGGAGAAGCAGCGGGGGGGCGGGCGGCCGGGCCAGGGGAAGCGACGGGGACCCCGACGATGCTGCAGTGGCTGCTGCCAGAGCCGCTGCCTCCCGTCCTGCTCCCCCTCCCTGCCCGTTTGGCTGAGGACGCAATGGGGCCGCCGCCACTGGAGCTGCTGCCTCCCGTCCTGTTCCTCCTCCCTGTCCCTCCCTGCTTGTTCGGCTGAAGAAGCGATGGGGGGGCGGCCGGGAGCTTCTACCTTCCGTCCTGCTCTCCCCGCCCGTTCGGCGCCATCTGCGTTTCATTCTCTCTCTCTCTCTCTCTCTCCTAACCTGGAGGGAGAGGGAGAGAGAGAAGGAGGAAAGAAAGAGAAGAGAAAGAGAGGAGAGAGGGAAAGAGAAAAAGTGGAAAGAGAAAGGGGAAAGAGAGAGAGAAAGTTAGAGGAAAGAGAGGAAGAGAAGAGAAAGAGGAAAAAAAGAAAAAGAGAAAAAGAGAAAAAGAGGAAAGAGAGAAAGAAGAGAAATAGAGGAAAGAGGAAAGAGAAAGAGAGGAAAGAGGGAAAGAGAAAGAGGAAAGAAAGAGAGAAAGAAAGGAAAGAGAGAAACGGAAAGAAAGAGAGGAAAGAGAAAGAGAAGAAAAGAGGAGAAAGAGGAAAGAGAAAGTTAGAGGAAAGAGAAAGAGGAGAGGAAAGAAAGGAAAGAGAGGAAGGAAGAGAAAGAAAGAGAGGAAAGAGAAAGAGAAGAGAGGAAAGAGAGGGAAAGAGAAAGAGAGAGAGAAAGAGAGAGGAAAGAGAAAGAGGAAAGAAAGAGAAAGAAAGGAAAGAGAGAAACAGGGAAAGAAAGAGAGGAAAGAGAAAGAGAAGAAAAGAGGAGAAAGAGGAAAGAGAGAAAG
>NW_015434912.1:0-1063 GCF_001527695.2 Protobothrops mucrosquamatus | reverse complement strand
CCAACTTAAAAACAATAATACGATATAATACAAAATTTAAAAGTAATTAAAAATAGATATTCAATAGGCCGCTTATACTAAAAATTTTGTTAAAAACCAATTTAAAATACCCCTAGGCCAGTCCTGCCCGCTGAAATAACCAAGTCTTAAGGGCGCGGCGAAAGGAGGGGAGATCCGGAATCACCCGGATCTCTGGGGGAAGCTTCAGTTACGGTTTATTAGCCTGCTGGATTCGTTTTGATCAAATCTGGCTTCTTCTCTCGTTGAGAACATCGCTATTAAATTGTCCTAAGTCAAGAGCTTCGTCCAATATGAAATAAATATCTTCATTAAATGCACGGTGTGAAATCCAGTAATAGAGCTGGGATGAAGCGCAAGCAGCTCTCGACTTACGACTGCCGTTGAGCCCAAAGTTTCCGTCGCTAAGCGAGACAGCCGTTAAGTGAGTTCCCCCCCCCCCATTTTACCACCTTTCTCGCCACAGTTGTTAAGTGAATCAGTGCAGTTGTTAAGCGAGCAACACGGTTGTTAAGTGAATCGGCTTGGAGGATGGTCGCAAAAGGGGATCGCGGGACACCCCCCCCGGGGGGGAACACTGCGACTGTCGTAAAACTGAACCAGTTGCCAAGCGTCTGAATTTGGATCGCGTCACCGCGGGGAGGCTGCGACGGTCGTTAAGTGTGAAACGTGGTCCTAAGTTGCTTTTTTTCAGCGCCGTTGTAACTTCAAACGGTCACTAAATGAACTGTTGCAAGACGAGGACTTGCTTCTAGGGCTGTGAAGGTGGTGCATCGGCACGCATGGACACACACATGTAAATTGGGGGAAAAAAATAGCCAAGTAGTTGTATTGCATGCATGGCATATATATATATATATATATTTACATTTGATTTCTAATTTCCAATTAACCTGACAAGGGGCCAGATAGGGACTCCAGAGGTCTTCTATTCCACCCCTTGCTCAAGGCAGGAGACCTTACCATCTCACAATTCTTCTTCTTCTTCTTCTTCTTCTTCTTCTTCTTCTTCTTCTTCTTCTTCTTCTTCTTCTTCTTCTTCTTC
>NW_015434911.1:0-1063 GCF_001527695.2 Protobothrops mucrosquamatus | reverse complement strand
AAAAAAGTGACCTGACCATTTTTTTTCACGCTTACGACCCATTGCAGCGTTCCCCGCAGTCACGTGATCGAAATTCAGAGGCTTGGCAACTGGCATGTACCTATGATGGTTGCACTGTCGTCCCGTCCCCCCGGGAGTCACGTGATCCCCTTTTGCGACCTTCCCACAAGCAAAGTCGACGGGGAAGCCGGATCCACTTAACAGCCGCGGTGCTAACTTAACTACGGTGATTCACTTAATGACAGTGGCGAAAATGGGGCACACTGTCTTGCTCAGCGACAGAAATTTTGGACTCAACTGTGGTTATAAAGCGAGGACTACCTGTACGCTGAAATGGAACTTTTTTAGAATCGGAGGCTCTTTAGATATTTTTTTTTTCCAGACGATTAGAGTGAAGAAACGCTCTCCACGCCACGCAAATGAACAAACTGTGATTTCCAGCTGGACTTTCATATGTTTCGGTAAACAAACCCAGATTTTTCTCCCCTCCCTTCCCCTGGCCCTGGTCTCTTTCAAAAGCCTGTTTGCTGAATCTGTAAATAAGTAATTATTTAGTTTACTTATTAAGGGGATACCACACCCTGGACCAGGACGGAAAAACCAGCCTTACAGGATCATTCTTTCTCACATTTCAGATGCCTAAAGTGTTATTATACGCTGTCACATATTCTAACGCAACAAAGCAGAATTGAGAAGGCTGCTCTGAGTTTGGCATATGGTTTGGAAATCAGCTGTTCCAATCTAGCTGTGCAAATTTTGGGGGCTGAAGCCACACAAGGTGTGAACGCTGGGTTGCTGGTCCTTTCTGCTCCTTTCGTGCGGAGCCGAATTACCCGCAATTCTTCCCGGCTTGCAATTTTATGGCAGAGCTTTTTATTCCTTCCAACCGGCCCAGCCCATCCACACAAAAGACAAACACGGGCAGGCCTAGTTTCCAAGGGCAGAGAGAAGCTTAGAAAAGGATAGTAGAGAGTTTGGAGGAAAAAAAATTCAGAGAAGAGCAACTGAGGTGATCCAAGCCCTGGAGACTATACTACATACTAGTCACCATACTACAAAAAAA
>NW_015434910.1:0-1063 GCF_001527695.2 Protobothrops mucrosquamatus | reverse complement strand
CATATGCAGATTGCCATTAAAAAAATATCTGTTTTTTTAAATGCAGATCTAATTGGTCATATAGGACATTTCCAATGTGCCCTGAAATAATCCAAATTCCAGAAATTTTTGTTCCAAAAACTCAACTTACTCTAATTTTATACAATGGTTCAGAGCAAATCAATCTAAATTCCATATTTTCCACCTGAACTGAATACCACTTGTTTAATTATTCTTCAAGATCAGATCCACTACAGGCATTTTGCTAACAAGAAGAAAACTCTGACATACATGTTTCAAGAGCTCTATTCATTTGAAAAAAAAATGTTGCCACTAACTGAAAACATACTTTTGTGCATAAAACCTATCATGTATTCAGCTAAATATGTATAATGGGCTCTCCTTTCAATCAAATCAGTGAAAATATGTAAGGGCACCCTTCTTTTCCTTAATCCTGCATCTGCATTACCCATATCAAGAGAACAAATGAAAGAGATTATAAATCCTTTTTCTAATGAAACATAGAGATCAGGCACATGTGATCTCTCCTTCATCCCTAGGTACTCATATAAACTCTAAAATAGATTAAGGAGGTCAATGAATTGTTAAATGACAAAGTTGCCACATTTGAATTTAGTTTTGACTATTCGCCACTGAGTGATTTCAAATTCTTATAAAATCAATGTTATATTTACAGTTGATTCCTAAATAATATGTTATTTGTAAAATATTGATTTTTTTATTTTTTTATTTTTTTTATTATTTAATTTGTATACCGCCCTTCTCCCATAGGACTCAGGGCGGTTCACAGCATATTAAAAACAAATAATATACACAAAATACAAAAAATACAAAATACAAAAATACAAAAATACAAAAAAAATAAAAAAAAAAAAATAAACCCCGATAAAAGCCGAATTAAAACCAAATATTACCAGCTGTGTTTCCGATTAAAATACTTTTAAAATTATCCCTACCTAAAATCCTCCCTAGGTCAGGCCCGCTTGCTGAAAAAGCCATGTCTTGAGGGCGCGGCGGAAAGTAAGGAGATCCGGAATCATCCGGATCTCGGGGGGTAGTTCAT
>NW_015434909.1:0-1063 GCF_001527695.2 Protobothrops mucrosquamatus | reverse complement strand
TCCTTTTGAGTGCTGTTACATTCATTATCAGGGTGTTAGGCAGATTCGATGGTAAGGCATCCTTGCTTCCCCTGCATACGGCTCCCCCGCTGCTATATGTGTGTCTATCTCTGAGGAGTGGGGGGGAATGTAAGTTGTTTCCTGGATTCGATGGTAAGGCATTCTTACTTCCCCTGCATACGGCTCCCCCGCTGTTATAAGTGTATCTGTCTCTGGGAGGTGGGGGGGAATGTAAGTTGTTTCCTGGATCCGATGGCAAGGCATTCTTACTTCCCCTGCATACAGCTCCCCCGCTGTTATACGTGTGTCTGTCTCTGAGAGGTGGGGGGGAATGTAAGTTGTTTCCTGGATCCGACGGTAAGGCATTCTTACTTCCCCTGCATACAGCTCCCCCGCTGTTATACGTATGTCTGTCTCTGAGAGGTGGGGGGGAATGTAAGTTGTTTCCTGGATTCGATGGTAAGGCATTCTTGCTTCCCCTCCATTACCACAGTAACCATCCGACCTCCCATAAAGCCAGCTGCATTAGGACCCTATTCAAACGGGTACAGTCGCATTGCAGCACGGCTGAGTCAAAGACGGAGGAGAGGAAACACCTGTTTAAGATTTCCCGGAGGAATGGCTACCCCCTTAGATTCATTAAACGGCATAGTACAGTGCCAAAATTCCAGAAAGTACGGCAGAGTGAAGGGAGACCCGCTATACAAACTACACGGGTGACTCTGCCATATGTCAACAATGTGTCAGAGGCCACGGCCAGGCTACTGGCGCCGTATAGCATAAAGGTGGCTCATAGACCTGACCAGACCTTGCGGGCAAAAGTAATGCGCCCCAAAGATCAACTTCCCAGTGCTGAGAGATCGTCGATTGTTTATAAGATCGATTGCATGGGGTGCCAGAGCAATTATATAGGTGAAACATCTAAGAGACTGGGAACACGCCTTCGAGAACATAGACTGGCGGTCAGGAGAGGGGAGTCATACTCCCAGATTTGGGCCCATATGATGGAGCATGGACATCATTTTGATTTTGAGAATGCCCAGGTCTTAGCTAATGACTCCAC
>NW_015434908.1:0-1063 GCF_001527695.2 Protobothrops mucrosquamatus | reverse complement strand
AAGGGGGTCTCCCCGGTGGGCGCCCAGCAGGAACGGAGCCCAGCGCAGGGGGGGGGTCCCGGGCAATGCCAGAGGGGTCTGCGGGAAGCGAAGCGGCCGGGTGGGTGTATGTGTGGGGGGGGAGGAGGGGGCTCCGCCGTCACAAGGCCCGCAGCTGGTGGGACCCCCGACCCCTTTGGAGGCCGAGGGCTCTCCGAGGGCTCCCCGTGGAAGCCCACCCACCCCCCGGCTGGCTCGACTGGGGAGGGGGAGGGGGTGGGGGCTCCGCGGATGGCTTTGAGCCTGTCGCCCCCTCCCCAAAGTCCTCCGGGGCGCCTCTCCAGGTGGCTTTCCCCCAGCCTCGCAAACCCCTGGTGGGGAACGAGTGGGGAGCCGTGACCCCCTTCGTGGCCGGGGGCTGGACGGCCTGGAGCCCCTCCGGACTGCAGCTTCCCGATCCGGAGCTGGTCCCCGGGATCCCTTCGCTGGAAAAGGGGGTCCTCCCCGCCTCGGGAGCAGCGGTGCCGGCCTCACCTGCGCCTCCAGGTGAGCCTGAAAAGGAGACGGACGGTCCTTGGATGGGAAGCGGGAGTCGTGCTTTTAAGTTAACGCGTTTTGTGCAAACGGCTGGGAAGCTGAGCGGGCGTGTGTTTGTGTGTGTATTTGTGTGTGTGTGTGTGTGTGTGGGGTGGATCGAGGCCGAGTTTTGAATGGGGCGAGGCGCGGGGGGAAGGGAAGGGGGCGCAGCGCTGGTGAGAAGGAAGACGAGGGCCGTTATTCAATCAATCAGAATCGAGCCGAAAGGGACCTCGGAGGTCTTCTAGTCCAGCCCCCGTGCTCGATCAGGAGACCCTATACCATTTCAATCAATCAGCATAGAGCTGGAAGGGACCTCGGAGGTCTTCTAGTCCAGCCCCCGTGCTCGATCAGGAGACCCTATACCATTTCAATCAATCAGCATAGAGCTGGAAGGGACCTCGGAGGTCTTCTAGTCCAGCCCCCGTGCTCGATCAGGAGACCCTATACCATTTCAACCAATCAGCATAGAGCTGGAAGGGACCTCGGAGGTCTTCTAGTCCAGCCC
>NW_015434907.1:0-1063 GCF_001527695.2 Protobothrops mucrosquamatus | reverse complement strand
GACTTATCTGTTGATGTTCCTCAAGACTCTAACTGGAGGTGCACGGAATTGGAGAAGAGTTGGACACCTGGAATATCAGAAGACATGGGTTTTCTGAGGTCTGTGGAGGAATCTGGTGGAGCCACAGACAATCTAAGTGCTTTGTAGAGCCCAAGGACAGCCAGTTGGGGGGTGGGGGTTTGGTGAGGACCATACATGCGAGTTCCTAGAAGAACTTCATTTTGGTGAGTCTTCTCATTCTTCAGCAGCAAGAGACAACCAATTGGTGACTACCTTCCATTTCACAAGTTCAGGATAGACGCAGAACTGCCAAAAAGGTGTAGACCTAAACTCTTTGGTTGAGACGTCTGGGCTGGTCAGTGGTAACTTATGGACAGCAGAGAACCAGAAGGTGGATCCCCAGTTGCAGCTGGCCATGAAGTCATGGTGATACTCCATTCATGGTGGCTGAGGGACCTTCCAAGTCCTCAACTAAGCTTCCATGAGCTCTTCTAGGCCTTGCGAGGACATCCGTGAACGGAGGTTGTGGAATTCAGGGGCCACAAAAACTCTGCCTCAGACAGAAAAGTGGGTCCTAGGGTTTTCTTCCCTAAGGGCCCATCCGAAGCAATCTAGACTGTGCCCACAATTGGTCAACCTCTTCTGAGCGGTGGGGAGGCAGTAGAGTTGGTGAGGAGGAACACCCGGTGGTACAAAAAGTAGAGAACACCCTGCATCAAGAGACATAGGGATTAGGTACACACTCAAGTGAGCATTGCAAAGAGAGGGTGGGGGCAGGAGGGAGGGAGAGAAAAAGAGAGAGAGGGGGGAGAGAGAGAGGGAGGAAGAGAGAGGGGGCAGGAGGGAGGGAGGAACAGAGAGAGGGAAAGAAAGAAAGAAAGAAAGAAAGAAAGAGGGCAGGAGGATGGGAGGAAGAGAGGGAAAGAAAGAAAGAAAGAAAGAAAGAAAGAAAGAAAGAAAGAAAGAAAGAAAGAAAGAAAGAAAGAAAGAGAGGGGGGAGGCAGGAGGATGGGACGGAGAGGGAAAGAAAGAGAGAGAAGAAAGAGAGAGAGAGAGAGAGAAG
>NW_015434906.1:0-1063 GCF_001527695.2 Protobothrops mucrosquamatus | reverse complement strand
AACTATGTACACATGCTCAAATTAAAATTTATAATATAACTAATACCACAAATATTCAGTACATAACTAGTATGTGGAAAAGGATTAAGATGCAACCCCTAAATTACAACATTAAATTGGTTCCAGATGGTAGAATCTGGGTTCCTCAAATAAATAAAAAAATATCACTCCAAACCAGGTTATTACTAGGACGTAGTAATAAAGACCAGCCAGTCATATCCAGAAACAGAGTTTTATTATTTAAATTATATTCAGCAGTTAGTGGTTTTTAAATGATCATTCTGATCGTAAACATTTAACATTTTTCTTCATTAATTGCAGTTCCAAAGCACAATAGGAAACACTGTAAATTCAAAGTATCATCCTGACAGTAATTAATACAGTGTATGAACAAAATTCATATAAAAACCTCATCTGTATTACAGTTAATTACTTTCATTTCATCTCAGTTTTTGTGCTTTCAAATCAGTCTTGACACCTTGAGGCTATATGGACCATTTCTGGCCCTTCTTCGTAGGACAGAAATAAAGTCACAGGGTTCCATGCCTAAAGCAGATCTAGAACTCGGTTTCCCTGCATCTAATCTAATGTTCTAATCCCTAGACCACACTGATTCTATATTTTAGAATATGCCAATTAAAAATATCCCCCATCTATGCCTAAATAGAAAGAAATTCTGTTGAGAATTTTCCCATCACCTGAATAGAACATATAAAATGTATATATCAACTAGCCCCACCTCCTGGCATCCTTGTGAATAGCATAAATGTAAACTGAGCCCATTCTTGTAAATATTTATACAGTACTGCACAAATAGACTACAGACAAGAGGGGATAATCCACTTACTTAATCGGAAGATTTTGTTTTTTTTTTTTTTTTTTTTTAAATTTTATTGACAAAACAGTTAAAACAAAAAGGGACATGACATGACGTTCCAGTATACATGATCCTAGTAATTCGTTCCTTATCATATTTAAAGTTCTAAATATACATCTCTCTACGTATTAACACATAATTTTATATACCACAAATTTAAACTTTAACTCAAAACCCGACCAGTTC
>NW_015434905.1:0-1063 GCF_001527695.2 Protobothrops mucrosquamatus | reverse complement strand
GGTTTCCTTTTCTCTCAGCAGCACTTCCCAGCCGCTCTTAGCGACAACAAACCTGCCGCCCCGCCTCAGTTTTTGGGCACTAAAAAAAATTGCCCAGGAAGGACTCCGGTCCCTACACGGAGTAAGTGGCCCTTCCTGTTTAGGGACTCCCCCTTGGTTTTGCGGACCTCAAAAATACGTTGTCCGAGGAGGACCTGCGTGCAGGTACCCGGCCTCCGTTTCCACACCGCCTATCAGTTTTACAGGCTTAGAAGCCTGCTGAGGACCTATGCTTTGTGCACTTGAGTACGGGCCCCTCATATAGGTGAGCTTTGCTTTATTGATTTCTGTTGGGATTTTCTATTGACATCCTACCGTTCCTTAATCTTAATTCAATCACATACACACGCACTCGGTTCCTTTTCTCTTTTCTACTAAACAAGGTCTCACACTCCGGCTTTAACCCCCAATGCGTTCCAGATTTCTGCCGGTCACGGCTCGGTGGAGCTAGCAGCAGATCTGGGTGCGGCTGAGAAAAAGCACGGAGGAGGTGAAATCCTAGTGGAGATCAGAGGAGGAAACCCATTCAATTACACACACACACAGAGAGACATACCAAACCCTATTTCTTTGAATTTGAATAAAATTTGCGGTACTTACCCACTTTCAGGCAGCTGTTGAGCACAAGATTCAAAGACTCCCTTTACTACCCTTAGCTTCCCGGGCAGGGTCCGTGGGCTTACCTACAGACAAAAGGAGTCTGTTGCCGGCGTGGTAGGGGTCCAACGGGCCCGGTCCGGTGGCTGGGTTGGCTGGAGTCCCTTCCTTGGTCGCCAAAATTGTGGGAAGATTTCCTTTGGTTCGGGTCTCCAGCTGGGAAGCAGTCCTTCAGCTCAGGTGGAAGAAATGATAGGAACGAAGCAAGCTGCCAGAAAGTCAGTTTATTTGTAATTACATAAAAGAATAAAAGAAAAGGGGAGAGAAACGTTTGCAAACGGGCCCTCTGGACCCTTCCCAATGGATCGGGTTTCCAGAAAGACCCCTTCCTGGTTCCAAGTTGTTCATTTTATACATGTCACATCAA
>NW_015434904.1:0-1063 GCF_001527695.2 Protobothrops mucrosquamatus | reverse complement strand
ATACTACATTAACAATCACAAATTTACTCAAAAACCAAATGAAACTTTTTAGTTCCATATTTCTTCTCAATATAATCTATCCATCTTCTCCAAACCAATATATATCTTTCTTGTGAGTAATCCTTCACATAGGCTGAAATCTTAGCCATTTCTGCTAAATTTGAAACTTTAAATGCCCAATCTTCTATAGTAGGCAAACAATCCGTTTTCCAACATTGAGCTATTAATAACCTCGCAGCAGTTATCAAATTCAGCATCAATTCCATCGAAGTGCCCTTCCATTTTTGTGCATAAAGTAATCTTGCTGCTGTCAACATATATAAGATCAAACATTAGGCTTCATCTTTTAAGAGTTTATGTGAGGGTTAATGCTGCATGTTGCATTTGCTTTCATTTCAGTAGTGGAAGGTTCCTGTATGTTCCTGTTAGGTGAGACTACAGACTTCCTAATGTTTTACCTTTCTTCTGATTTTAGATGCTGATGCAGTATTTATATTATGGAGGAATGGAAGCAATGGAAATTCCCATAACTGATATCCTAGAGGTGAGCATTTGCCTTTCATTGTCTTTTGACCTATGATTAAAGTATCTTCATTACAGAACTGGTGATAATTGCAGGAACACTAGTCTACACATTCAGTAAAAGAATTCTAGAGTTAAAACCATTCATCCAATCCGTTTGCATACCAAAACAGCAAAAAATTACTTTGAGTGATGGAAAAGTGATTAGAATATTCTAGTCTGGTTTTCAGAAATGTAGATTGAATTAACAACTTGGATTCAATGCATGTCCAGAGAGATTCTCTTGGCAGAAAAGCAGGATATAAATTAATGTATGAGTGAATACTGCTCTTAGTGTACTTCAACATTCCCCAACCTGCTCAAGTTTGAAATCTCCAAAAATTGTTATCTCAAGCCATTCATTACTGTGAGTAATGGAGCTGTTGATTCGTTTGGAGATGGCTTGCAGTGCTGAATTATGTGTGGGACAGTCAAAAAGAAGAAAGCGGTAGTAGTCAAGAAAAAAGAGGAATAACCAGACCTTTCTGTGGCAGCTTTGAGA
>NW_015434903.1:0-1063 GCF_001527695.2 Protobothrops mucrosquamatus | reverse complement strand
GCCACCAATCTATGATTATTCCTTGTTCTTCTAATTTTTCTCTTGATTTAAGGTTTCCTTGGCTGTCTAATAGTTCTTTGTATCTAATCATCTTTTTCTTATCCAAGGTATTAGGGTGGATCATCGCCTCCATCGGTGAAATCCAATTTGGAATTTTCCTATAATGTCTTTTTTTGACTTTTTCCCACGTCCGAATCAGCTTATCTGATGTTGATAAAAGTATGTGTGTGTTTTCCTATGTTTCCCCCATAGAAAGGCATGCCAGCCAGCCTGTAAATCATGCCCTTCAATCGTTAAAACTCTTTTATTGTCTAGGTTTATCCAATCTTTGATCCAGAGTAGTCCAGCTGCTTGATAATAAATTTCCCATTTCGGGAGCCCAAGTCCACCTCTACTTCTACTATCTTGTAATATTTTCGTGTTTATCCGTGCTTTTTTGCCCGACCAGATAAATTTATTTATTATTTTATCTAATTCTTCAAAAAAAAATTCCTCTATTTTTATCAGGACTGTTTGGAACAAATATAATAATCTTGGTAATGTATTCATTTTGATCAACGCAATCCTACCTAATAACGATAATTGTAATTTCCCCCAGGTCTCCAAATCTTTCTTCATTTGTAATATCAATTTTTTATAGTTATCTTCTTTTATTGAGGAGCACCTTGTGGTAAGCCAGATTCCTAAATATTTGATCTTTTTTACAATTTGCAATTCCAAATTCTCTTCTAATTTCCTTTTCTGTTTTTCGGTTAAGTTTTTGACTAACATTTTGGTCTTTTCTCTATTAATTTTTAATCCTGCCACTATTCCATATTTTTCTATTTCTTTCATCAAAATCTTTCCTCTCTCTATTGGTTCCTCATGTAAGGTTTTCCACTTAGCCTCACAACTGCCCCAGCATTACTCAGGAATTTAAAAGAGCCAAAGAAACTCCTGAGTCGAGGTTTCAGCAAGCAAACAACTTTTATTTTGATCAAAATAGAGTTGGGTGACCCCCATCTCTCTTCGTGGCTGGTAGAGAGATGAAGGCAACAACCAGAAAAGATGTCTTCCACCTTTT
>NW_015434902.1:0-1063 GCF_001527695.2 Protobothrops mucrosquamatus | reverse complement strand
AAAATAAAATAAAATAAAATAAAATAAAATAATAAAATAAAATAAAATAAAATAAATAAAATAAAATATAATAAAATAATAAAATAAAATAAAATAAAATAAAATAAAATAAAATAATAAAATAATAAAATAATAAAATAAAATGAAATGAAATGAAATAAAATATTTTCCAAGGTGCCTGAAGGCAGGACAAGAAGCAACGGATGGAAACTAATCAAGGAGAGAAGCAACCTGGAACTAAGGAGAAACTTCCTGACAGTGAGAGCAATTAACCAGTGGAACTACCTGCCTCCAGAAGCGGTGAATGCTCCAACACTGGAAGTTTTTAAGAAGAGACTGGACAGCCATTTGTCCGAAATGGTATAGGGTTTCCTGCCTGAGCAGGGGGTTGGACTAGATGACCTCCAAGGTCCCTTCCAACTTTACTACTACTACTACTACTATTATTATTATTATTATTATTATTATTATTATAAAATAATAAAATAAAATAAAAAATAAAATGATAAAGTAAAGTAAAATAAAATAATATAATAAAATAATAAAGTAAAGTAAAGTAAAATAAAATAAAATAAAAAATAATCTATTCACAACGACAATCCTACGCTTTGCTTTTCCAACACTGGAGTCTTCTCCTTCCTTTCTTTTTCTGATGGATAAACCTCTCTCTCTCTCTCTCTCTCTCTCTCTCTCACACACACACACACACACACACACACACTGTTCTCGTCTGCCTGACTCTGCCTCCTCTTTTTAAACCATGCAAAGATTTATTAACATTTACAGTAAAAACAAATAATATAAATGCTGAACTAAGAAACATCGTGAGGTAAGGGCTGTTTTGCTAGCACCATTTATCCGCGAAAATCCAATTAGCACTCAAGTGGCAAAGATACCTAGCAAAGAACTCTCAATCGAATCAAAAAATGATACAAAAACATTAACCTGATGGCTAAAAATCCACATTTAAAACATTTAAAGTAATAAAGGCCCTTTTATTGAGTCTTTTCTATATTTCATTAGGGCTGCAATTGACCAAATGCACTTTTCTAAGGGCTGGGTT
>NW_015434901.1:0-1063 GCF_001527695.2 Protobothrops mucrosquamatus | reverse complement strand
ACCTAGGGTGAATTTTTAAATAGGGACAATTTTTAATGATTTTAAACAAGACACAGCTACAAATATTTGGTTTTTAATTGGCTTTTATAGGGAAATGTTTTGTATTGTTTTTAATATGCTGTGAGCCGCCCTGAGTCCCATGGGGGAGAAGGGCGGCATATAAGTCTTATTATAAATAAATAAATAAAATAAATAAATAATTCCACAATGCAGATTTATTAAATAATAAGATTTCAATTTTCTTTCAAAAATAAAAATTCTTTGTATCTGAATATTTTAGCCTCTTTAATTTCCAACTTTTTGCGAGTAAAGCAAGTATCGGAATAAATTTCCGACGTTTCAATTTAAATGTAGTTCTAGAAAGGCACCAAAGTACTCATCTGTTCCAAAGAAAGTTTCTCTTTAACTGTTAAGGATCAATAAATCCAAAAAATGATTTAGAAATGAAGATCAGTAGTTCTGGGATCCATACATTTGGCTACATTACAGCTATAAACTCAATGAAATTACTGTCCCTTTGTAGCTCAATTCTTAAATTGATCGAGGAAATCTCCATTTCCTTGAATCTGTAGGACAAATGGGTCAATTTCTGGTTTCTTCCTTTGAGCTAGAGACAAAAACAATGCCCCTCTGCTGTGCAGGTAGCAAAGCATGCTAAGAGCACTAGACTTCAACTTACACCATGCCTCTTACCCACCTCTAACCTATGCCACATCTCTCATAAGTTACTTTACATCCTCCTAATCTGTGCTTCTTATGCATCTCTTACACTCACACGATCTCTGGCCCACACAGTGCCTACTGTGCATCCCTTCGCACTCTCATGCATCCTTTCTGACCCACCCTCTGCCTCTTGCGCATCCCTTGCACCCTTGTGCATTCTCCCTGACCTACGCCATGCATCTCACGTATTCTCCCCAACCCTCCCTTGCATTCTTGCAGACCTTCCCTGGGAACCCTATGTATCCCATTTACTCCCTTCTCCACCTGGAAGCAGCCACTTACTTGCCTGCTGATCCAGGGATTTGCAACTTTAGTTGTGGGAAGCTGACAAAAAACTGCC
>NW_015434900.1:0-1063 GCF_001527695.2 Protobothrops mucrosquamatus | reverse complement strand
CTTCCTTCCTTCCTTCCTTCCTTCCTTCCTTCCTTCCTTCCTTCCTTCCTTCCTTCCTTCCTTCCTTCCTCTTCTCCTTCTCCTTCTCCTTCCCACTCCCTTCTAGCACTGATGCTGTTCCCTAGTTGGGTCATGAAACGTCTGCAAGAAAACCACCAGGCTCAGAGAGCACCAGGGATCCCCACAACCTAGAAATAAGGTCATTTCTAGAAGCAACTGGAGCTGCACAATGAGGAATCCGGGCCAGGAGAGGAAAAAAAAGGATCGAACTGCAGTTACGGTACAAGGAACAGGAAGCTGAACTTTTTCCTTTAAAATTTAAACTTAAGCTTAACTTTAAACTTCAACAGCCCGTGCCCGTTGCCGCTTACAAAGCCACAGGATCTAAAAGTGTAAAAAAATAAAACACCCCAAAAAGCCCCAAACCAAACTTAGCCTTCCACTAATTAACTGCCTTCAGGACCAGTCCTCTTCCTTCCGATTCTTTTAATAAATCTTTCGATCGCTTCTCTTTTTTATTTTGCTTAATTCTAGCCTTGGGTTGCTGCCGCTAAATCTGCTCTGCCTGGCTTCTGACAATCCCGGACTCTGGGTTTTCGGGGATGTCCTAATTTCTGACAGGTGATCTGTGAGGAGCCCCCCCCCTCACACCCACCCCCCCAATGGATTTGCACCACTTCCCTTTCTGATTTAATTTGCTTGGCCCTGGCCCTGCTGCAACCCTGCCCTAGATTTCCCTCTATTTTTAGCAGATGCGGGGAAAACAGGTGAACAAGGCAGGGAAAGAGCGACTTCCCGTTCTCCCTTTTCGGTCCCGGTCCCACGGGGACGGAGCAGGGATGCTGCCCCAGTTTCCGGTCCTCGGTTTTAGGAGGGACGAGCCCAGTTCCTTTCGGGTATTTAGGACCTCCGTGTCTAAGGTCGCTCAATCGGAATAGAGCTGAAAGGGAGCTCGGAGGTCTTCTAGTCCAGCCCCCAGGTGAAGCAGGAAGCCCTATATACCATTTCAGACACATGGCTGTCCAATCCTTCCCTCCTTTCCTTCCCTCCCTCCTTCCTTCCT
>NW_015434899.1:0-1063 GCF_001527695.2 Protobothrops mucrosquamatus | reverse complement strand
TACTGGCCCAAAGTCACAAAGCTGGCTGTGCTGCATAAAAGTCCGCAAATACTCACGAATTAAAACTGTTCATAAATGTTTAAACGGTTAAAAACAGATGAAAAACTGATCAGAATAAGTCAAAATAGAGGGGAAAGGGGGAAAATCGTTGGGAGTGGCCTAAAAGGAGATGTTTTCTTTCCGAGCGTTTCGCGGGAGATGGGAGACTTCCAATGAAAACAGATTTCAATCTCTACCGAGAGGTGGACCTTCCCTTTAACTCCGCGTTTCTGAAAGGCGCGTCGGGGACCTCGGAAGACGGGAGAAGCGGCGGAGCGGCCTCCGAACATGACCCCGAAGCGTCGATTGCGAACGAAGGGGCTTCCTCCTTGCCTTTGGCGCTCGGCTTCGGACGCTCCGTTCCTCGGCCGCCGCCGTCCTGGGGGCTGGGGGGGAGCGTGCTCGGCGCCTGGCCCTCCGCGCTCTGCTTTTCCCCACGGGAAAGCCTGACGGGGCCTCTGCTTGGCCGGAGTTCCCAACGGGAAACGGCGCTGCGGCTCCTTCTGCCGCCGCGGGCTCTTCGCGCCTTTGGAGGAGGAGGAGGAGCAGGAGGAGCGGGTTCACACGTGCATCCTCGTCCCCGCCCAGGCTGTGGGGATGCTCTTTGCCTGGCCACGGCTCGCCTCTCGAGTCCGAGCGGGCCTGTTTCTGAGCTGGGGTAGGGCCCTCCGTGCGAGGTTTATGCCTCCCTCCCTCCCTCCCTCCGGTCGTTTAAGAGCTGGCCGAGGGGGGGGTTGCCGAGCACTCCGGTTCCGCGGTGCTGCTTAGGAAGGACTTTTGCTCCGAGGAGAAAGGCGAGCGTTGGGATAGCTCCGAGGCCATGATGCTCTCCTTTGCGTGGGATGCCGGGGTCCGAAATATAGATTCTCTATGTACATCGATGTTTAAAATCGATCAATGAATGGCAGGAAGACTCAAGTTTTAAAAAATAAACAGGCTTCCCTCAAAACTTTAGAGCTTGTTTACGAATCGGTGTCTAAGAGTGGATGTGTGTGGATGTGTGTGTGTGTTATATATTAATACA
>NW_015434898.1:0-1063 GCF_001527695.2 Protobothrops mucrosquamatus | reverse complement strand
TTCGTTTTTCCTCTTATATTTTTCCTGACAGGTTGCATGAAGAACTAAACAGACAGTTAAGCTTTCATGTCGCCTTGGAAAAATGCATACACTTGCACACTTTTAAGCTCTTTTAGAGTGCTATATATTTTGATCAACAGGTTTCTACTGAGATTCAGTTCAGACCTGTCATTTGAAACACATTTGATATACAACTCAGGATGAAACTACATTGTTTTAGGAAAATGTCAACAGGCCAGTGATTTCTAACAATAACAGTTAAGAGTCAATATATTGTGGGACATGGGTAAAATGAATAAATAAATGAGCAATATAATCCTCTATACTTAGGCTGCATCTTATACTTACATAAAAATAAACCATATAACATTCAGTAGGACTTGCCTGTTTTCTTATAGGAACCTGTAACTGCCAGATTCAATATTGCAATTCCCAAAATGTGTACGCAGTAGAAAGCCAATTTTCAGGTGCAGTAAGAGATTAGCAGCATGGTATCTTTGCCCTATGTGAGGTTGATGGCCCATTTTTAAGTATTATTTTGGTTAAATGTGCAAACAATGGCTTCCTTCATAGGTATTTTCAAAAATTAAATTAAAAATGATCAAATTAGAAGTAGTGGTTGTAGTGGAGTCGGTATTAGGTTTTCAGATATGTCCATTTGCCTTTAAAAAGGCAGAATTGAGTTGATATTACGGAAAACCTTTTGGAAGGCAAAAAACGTAATGGGGAAAGAGTAGCCTCTTCAGTTCACTGCTGGTAAATGAGTCAAAGTGATTACAAAAAACCTAAGGTCATTTTGTTACTTCCCTTAAATACTTTGCAATAGTTTTTAAAAACCTATTCACACTAAACATTTAAACGGCTTTTTTTTTTCTTTCGTTTAATCATATCTGATCCTCAGAGACTGCCTGGACAAGGTCCTGCAGTTTTCTTGGCAAGGTTTTTCAGAAGTGGTTTGCCATTGCCTCCTTTTTAGAGCTAAGACAAAGTGACTGTCCCAAGCTGGCTTTGTGCCTTTGGTGGAACTAGAACTCAGACTCCCAGTTTCTAGTCAGATGCCTTA
>NW_015434897.1:0-1063 GCF_001527695.2 Protobothrops mucrosquamatus | reverse complement strand
CTGGCTGACGGCACCCTGAGGAGACCCACTCTGTGGGAGCGTACAGGTCGGTGGGGGGTAATCTGTGGCAGGAGGCGGTCTCGAAGATAACCAGGTCCGCTGCCATGGAGCGCTTTAAAGATCATAGTCAGCACCTTGAAGCGCACCCGGAAGGCTACCGGCAGCCAATGCAGCTCGCGCAGAAGCGGCGTAACGTGGGTCAAATAGGGGTGTTCTGTGGTCTGACCAGACAATCTCTCTCAAGGAAGTGGAATTGAAGAGGATGAGGTGAGAATTTTCTCCAGACTGTCCAGTACGTTCTCCATTTCTGTGCCGTCTTCCTTACTTTTGAAACTACAGTTTCAACAAGAGAGCAAAAGATAAAGGATACAGAAGGCAAGCAGATCCAGGAAAGGCCCCAACCTTCTTGTCACCAGTACACAACAAATATATTGTCAGTGCTCCTAGTGACCTTAAACAGCTAGAGACACCCAGCCATTGGAAATGTCTATGGAGTCATCCAGGTCATGGGTATCCCAAAAGTGCTTTTTCAAAAGGCAACTGAACTTTCTTTGTTTTTCTTTGAAAACGTTCCACTTCTCATCCAAGAAGCTTCTTCAGTTCAGTTCTTCTTCAGAAATGAAGAAGCTTCTTGGATGAGAAGCGAAACGTCTTCAAGGAAAAAGCACCTTTGGGACAATCATTGGAAAGTTTTCTCTCTTGTCTAACGCTGGGCTCTTCCCTGTGTCGTATCAGATGGTAAATATTAAAAAATTCCATTGGCTGAAAGGCTTTGTCACTGTAATTGCTGCAAGATGGAAACTACAAAACATTTCTTCTTCATTTCTCCTTTTATGCAGACATCTGAATCAGATTCATGCTACCTCTGATGAATAGATTTCCTGGTCACCCAGATTCAGCACATGTCTCTATGCTGTGCATAGACAACCTACCTATAGCTAGGTTTTGTAGCTAGAGTCATCTTATAGGGGAGATGGGTGACATGAGAGAGAGAGAGAGAGAGAGAGAGAGAGAGAGAGAGAGAGAGAGAGAGAGAGAGAGAGAGAGAGAGAGAGAGAGAGAG
>NW_015434896.1:0-1063 GCF_001527695.2 Protobothrops mucrosquamatus | reverse complement strand
GTAAAATTTTGCTTTTCTCCACATTAAAACTCGTTTTGTTGGATAGGTCCCATTGTTCCAGTTTGTCAAGATCTTTTTGGATCCTGAGCTTGTCTTCTGGGCTGTTGGCTATTCCTGCCAGTTTAGTGTCATTTGCAAATTAGATGAGTTCTCCTTCTTTTCCCTCATCTAAGTCATTGATGAAGATATTGAAGTGTACAGGGCCAAAGATGGTACCAGTGTGGTACCCCACTGCTTACTTCTCTTCATGTGGATGTAATACCATTGAGGAATACTCATGGAGTATGATTTGTCAGCCAGCTAAAAATCCATCTGGTGGTGATGTTGTCTATTCCACCTTTTTCTAGCTTACCAAGCAGTAGATTGTGATCTACTTTGTCGAAGGCCTTACTGAAATCTAAGTATACTATGTCCACAGCATTTCGCTGGTCTACTAGTTTAGTAACTTTATCGAAGAATGAAATAAGATTGGTTTGGCATGATATGTTTTTACCAAACCCGTGCTGGCTACCAGTTATAACTTTGTTTGCTTCTAGTTGTTCGCAGATCTGTTTTTTGATTATCATTTCCAGGATTTTTCCAAGTAATGATGTTAGGCTGATTGGTCTGTAGTTTCCTGGGTCTGGTTTTTTTCATGGTATTGCTTCGACAATTTTGCTATAGCCACAAATGAGATTATATTTTCAACATTTATTTAATGTGGTTTAATCCCTGTTTAACTGGGTGTCTGTTGCTGGTGACCTGGTGATCTGGTACGACTGACTAGTATAACAACAGGGTATCACCATAGCACATAAATCAACTAAAGTCCTCCAAAATACTTTAAATAAACCAAAAGACCCTGTAGCCTAAGAAGAAGAAGAAAAACAAGAGTTATCTACAATATACAAGGTAAATACTGTAACAGCTATTAGGTATGACAGACAGCAAAAGACTAGCAGAGCACATCCATGAACACCAGCTAGCTGTGAGAAGACACAATGAAAACTCCTTGGACTCGATGACCTCCAAGGTCCCTTCCAACTTTATTATTATTTTTATTTTTATTTTTATTTTTATTTTT
>NW_015434895.1:0-1063 GCF_001527695.2 Protobothrops mucrosquamatus | reverse complement strand
GCCTGATCTCTCCTGGTTTGCAAGGGATCTACAGGGGTAGATGATCTTCTTCTAGATCAGGGGTCTTCAAACTTGGCCCTTTTATGACTTGTGGACTTCAACTCCAGAGAATTCCTCCGCCAGCATGCCTCTTCTAGATGACTCTACATTTTATGTGCCATAAAACTCATGATTTGCTACATTTATATTTCACCTTCTCCGACTCTGCTTTTTGGTAGCATTTCATCTAGGGAAGGAATTTTGCAGACCTTGAAAACTTGCCCAATGTTTTCGGTATTGCGCTTGATCCTAACAAAGGTTTTGGCCAATTATGGAACAGAAGAGTATACAATATAGTTCAAGAATAGTTTGTGTATAGTCTTAATGTAGAGCAGGGGTGTCCAACTCAATTTCATTGAGGGCCACATCAGCATTGCGGCTGCCCTCGGGGGGCCGGGTGGGTGTGGCCTACTGGGTGAATGTGGATGGAGTGGGTGTGGCCTACTGGGTGGGCGTGGCCAGCTCTACATCATTCGCGTCAAGGGTGCCTGTGGGGGCCTGGGCAGGAGTGGGACAGATCTGAGGGTCTCTGGCAGAAAGGGGTGGGACCAGGGCAGAGCCCATCAAGCCGGATATGTGAAGTAGGCAAGGGCCATTTGCTGGCCACGTCCAGGCGATTTCTTCATTCCTCACAAAGGGTGACCCCTCCCCAACATGCACCCAGGGGGTGAGGCCGACGCAGCAGGGGCTGGTTCCTCACTGTTTCCAGATGGCCTTGTGGAGCCAAGACTGAATGCGTTTCAGCATAGATGGCCACCACAAAATTGTACATTGGCTCCCGGCCGGCCGGCGTGGGCCGGGGCCAAGGCAGCGGGGGCTGTTCCCTCACTGTTTCCAGGATGGCTTCGCGGGCCACATGAAACCACTTTGCGGGCTGTATCTGATCCCCGGGCCTTGTGTTTGACATGTCTGATGTAGAGGGCATAAAGAACTGCCTTGAAGACATGAGGAGGACTTGCTACTAAGGCTATGGTCAGATAAGAGGGGCTTGGGCCCAGGCCAAGAAAGGCACTTGAGGAAAAAA
>NW_015434894.1:0-1063 GCF_001527695.2 Protobothrops mucrosquamatus | reverse complement strand
GGAATCATCCGGATCTCGGGGGGTAGTTCATTCCAGAGGGTGGGGGCACCCACAGAGAAGGCCCTTCCCCTGGGGGTCGCCAGCCGACATTGTTTGGCCGACGGCACCCTGAGGAGACCCACTCTGTGGGAGCGTACCGGTCTATGGGAGGAAATCTGTGGCAGAAGGCGGTCTCGGAGGTAACCAGGTCCGATGCCATATCCCATCTGTTATCTAGGAAAAAAATCCACGAAGCCCTGTTATTTCAGTCCTGAGGTCAGCAAAAGTCCATTAAGGGCTACCAGGGATAACAACATATCTCTTTTAACCTTGGTCAAATAAACGAATTTTCCTTCCTTTTACTGGACCCCTTTCTTAAGTTCTTAAACTTAAGATTTCCTTTATTGAAGGAAACTCACCTAGTGCCATTAAACTTGTTTAACCAAAAGTTCGTAATAGCTAAAAAGCCATTAACAAACAATTACGCAAGTGGCTAGAAAAGGAAGTATGTGAACCTAGTATCCTTTCAAAGGTACTGTCAGCCCTTCTAATAAACAGACAGGAAATATGACTAGAGGAAATTAGAATAACAGACTTGGAAGGGACCTTGTAGGTCATCTAGTCCAGGCTTTTCAACCTTTTCACCCATTGTACCACTTTTAGGATATGGCAACATCCGAGTACCACCAGACGCCTAGGAAGGTGTCAAAAACTTGATGACCCCAAAAAAAAAAAAGGAAAAAAGTGATAAAGTACAGGTAGTCCTCGACTTACAACAGTTCGCTTAGTGGCTGTTCGAAGTTACAATGGCACTGAAAAAAGTGCCCCCCAAGCCACAGCCGAGCAAGACACCTGCCTGCCCACCCGGCAGCGCTCTTCCTCCTGTTTCATTGTTGTGAGCATTTCTGTTGAGGATTGGCAGCGGGGGTGGGGTGGGGGGTGTTTGGTTTTTATTCCCCCCATCTGCTGGGTGGTTGCAGCAGGTTTTGGTCACTTCACATGACCCTGGGACACTGTGACCGTCATAAATATGAATCAGTTGCCAAGCATCTGAATGTAAATCACAAGACCCTGGAGATGCTGC
>NW_015434893.1:0-1063 GCF_001527695.2 Protobothrops mucrosquamatus | reverse complement strand
CTTGTGGAAAGTTATCTCCATGAAGAGTTGGTCAGAGTGAGGTATCCTGCGGCAAGGTGGTAGGGCATGGTGGCCGGGACAAATTGGCAAGGGAGAGATGGCAACAGTGAGTTGTCATAGACCCAAGTCTTGTACAGCAGTTCAGATTTACATTTTTTAAATTTAAATTTTTCAAATTTAATATGCACGATTAAAAAAAATTCTCAAGTTCAAGTAACTAACTATGGAGACAAAATCAATTATAACTTTCACATCTTCATAGAAACATCGGTTTGAATATCAAAGTGCATCAAATGAAAATTCCATAATCTGACCTACAGACTATGGTGCTTCTTTGGAGGGGAATTATTTTTGCATCTTTGTGGGCCCAAATGTTTGGGTATTTCTGTCAGTTTGCAGTGACTTAATGCTAGCTACATCATGAAGGTTATTTTTTGAATATGCTATGTTAGCTTACCTAAAAAGGGAAAGAAATTGTAATTAACATTTTTGGAAGGCTAACGTGAAGTTGATGAGTTTGTTATTATTCTCTTGTTTATAATTTTGACCCCTCATGTTTAAAAAGGGGCATGATGGCTCAGTGGGTTCAAGATCCAAGTACAGCATGACAGGGTGAGCTCCCATCTTTGCTTCAGCTCCTGCCAATCCAGCAGTTCAAAAGCATACAAATGTGAATAGATAAATAGGTGCTGCTTTGGTGGAAATATTACTAAATTTCCTAATTTCATGTTGGCAACATGTTGACCAAGTTTCCCATCACTTTTTTTTTTTTTTCAATATAAAATTTTATTGTTTTTATCATAAAAAAAAAAAAGAAATACATCACAGATATTACACAATGTTATAACCCATCCCCCCACCCCTCCGGACTTCCCAAACCAACCTAGGCTAATATTCAAATACAAGTAAACAAATATTAATATCTCTAACTCCAAAGTCTAAACTTAAACAATCCATCTCCTCCGTATTAATAAAAATTATTCATTTAGTTAATTCTTCAAATATCCAAAATCTTTACCATTTCAGCAAGATAGTTTAACACCATCCCTTACCTATACAAAGA
>NW_015434892.1:0-1063 GCF_001527695.2 Protobothrops mucrosquamatus | reverse complement strand
TGGGTCCTTGGTGCTCTCTGAGCTTGGTCTTTTCCTTGCAGATGTTTCCTTACCAAACCAGGTAACATCACCACCATATTCTAGAGCAGTGTTTCTCAACTTTAGTGACTTTAAGAAATATGGCCGGCTGGGGAATTCTGGGAGTTGAAGTCCACGCCTCCTGAAGTTGCTAAACTTGACAAACACTGCCAGATTTCACCAGCAGAGACCTCCCCAATCTCACCATGGGATTCTGCGCCCGGTGGCTTTGCATGCACTTTATACTGGGAGCTATTTCTGCATTCAACCCCCCCCCCCCCCCGGCCAGGACTCTCTCTCTTTAAAGTGTCTTTCCCCCTTTCTCTCTCTCCCCTCCCCACCAGTTATTTCAATGGCCCAGCTATCCTGGCACCTCTTCAGCTGGGAAACATGATTGCATAACCCTCCTTGATCAGCTGAGCTGGACAGAGCAGCGGGCAAGAGGACACTGACTTCGACCAGAGGAGAGGGGGAGGGGAGAACGGCAAAGAAACCCCACGTCCAAGAACCAGGATCCATAAATTAGGTAACAACATCTGCATTCCGGTGTGTTTGTGTGTTCTCGCCGTAGAAGGCAAAGCTAAGCATTTTGGTATAAGGGTATTCAAAAGCCTCTCCCTCAGAGCTATCATTGAGCCAACGGTACTTTTTTTAAAAAAAAAAGAATAATTTTATTAACGTCGTTGATGTATAAAATACAAATAAAAATAGTGGGGAAAGGGCGGAAGGGAAAAGGGGAGAGAGAGAGAGAGAGAGAGAGAGAGAGAGAGAAGGGGGGGGGAGAAAGAAAAGCATTGACCTCCAACTCTTTTTAGTTGCAATAGAATAAAACATTAACATTACCGCCTCAATTTTTTACCTGATACAAATAGTCCTTGCAACTGTTCAAAATTAAAACAGCACTGAAAAAAGTCACTGGTGGCAGTTTTTCACTTACCACCGTTGCAGCCTCCCCGTGGTCACATGATCAAAATTCAGATGCTCGGCAACTGGCATGTACATCACCATCATCATCATCATCATCATCATCATCATCATCATCATC
>NW_015434891.1:0-1063 GCF_001527695.2 Protobothrops mucrosquamatus | reverse complement strand
AGTGACAGAAAGTTTACGCTCCCTACTTTATTTTCTTTTCTGATAAAAGCCTGGTTAGTTTGTTTGCTTTGAACCATGGCAGAGGGTACTCAGGACGTGGCTCCTGTTGGACCAGAGACTGAGGAAATACAAGTGGAAGGAGTGGAAGCGAGCCCTCCTGCCATAGATGATGCAGTGGTACGCCCTAAAGTAGTTGAGGCCAGTCAGGTGGACCAATCAGGCATCAATATGGGTCCCCAGGGGATGACAACTGGTGGAACCACCCTAATGACAACTAGTGGAAACGCCCTGACTGGCGAGTGGTGGCATAGCCCTGCAATCACTGGCATGCCAGATGGACATGGACTGGGTCCTAAAGAGGGAGGCCGAGGCCCGTACCAATGGCGAGAGCGGCGTGTAACAGAGGAGGATGAAGAGGACTGGAGCTATACTACCGCCCCCGGCCAAACTACTATGGCCCTACTACAGGAACAAGGGGAGAAGGGCGGCATATAAGTTTATGTAAAATAAATAAAATAAATAAATAAAATAAATTCGGGGAAGGGGGATATCAAGACCCCTCTTCTTCCTGGCAAAGATGGGATCAGGGACCAGACCCAACATCCTGGTCGCAGGGTGGGCCCTCGTCAACCCAGTCTGCACTGGCAAGGTTCCGACTGGCAAGTCCGAAATTAAAGTTGGAGTCCAACCGGGGTAGCGATGTGTATCAGGGAAGATCTGGAAGCCAGGGTATGAATAGACCACGGGTGAGAGATACGGGGAGGCCTTCATTTACTTTACTGACAGCTCCCTCTAGAGGATCCGGATCAGGAAGTGAGGCTCAGATGGCCAGGGGCCAGGAGACGGTAGTCCCAGGAACTAGGGCTTTGATAGGTCCCCCATTGGGACCAGGATGGGGTGCAGGGCCCTGGGGCCAGGGGCCGATATGGGGTCCTCCACCCCTTAATATCACCTTTGATGGAAATGCAGATCAACTGGCCCTATTCCTGAGCCAAACGATAGGCCATATGGATAGATATGGCCACATGTACCCTTCCCAATGGGCGATGGTGGGGGCAGTAAC
>NW_015434890.1:0-1063 GCF_001527695.2 Protobothrops mucrosquamatus | reverse complement strand
AGAGCTCAAACCCAACAAGGGCTTATTAAAGGATGCAGATCTGACTTTAAAGCAGTGGTTCTCAACCTTTTTAATACTGCGACCCCAACTGGTTGTAAGTCGAGGACTAAACCGGTCGAGTTGAGGAGCTGATGAGAAAGCCTGGACTTTAAGCTAATTGGGGAATGTGATTTATTAGAGTTTATTGGGGGTGAGAATTATACTTTGTTACTTTGTATCTGAGTGAAGGGAATTTAGTTTTGGGGTTAACTATGTAGTACTGATACTTTGTTTCCTGAATACAATGTTCCTTAAAGAAGAACTTTGCCTCCAAGTTCTTTGGATGGGTTTCATCTATCAGAACCATGAGACTCGGCCTTGCTTGATAGAGTCTTCCTTAGAACCAGCAGTTAGCTAGAATCTATTTCGACACTTACCTGAAGAAGCCAAAGAGGTTGGCCACAAACAGTTCAGTTATAAAGATTGGATTTGCAATCAAGAATTTTGCAAGCGGGGCCATTAGAGGAACAAGACAAAATAATGTGGAATTTTTGCTTAAAGGTCCAGAGGCAAAAAGCTCCACCTTAGCATGTCTGAAGTATTTTACAACCCCCATTTCGTATCATGTCCAAAACTGATTACAATGTTTTCTAACTCCTAAACTAACTTGATTATAAATAAATATGTCAAACAGCACAAGGCCTAAAATGGAGCCCTGGAATTCCTCACTTCCTCTCAATCAGATCTGGAGCCTTTAATAAGCCCTTGTTGGGTTTGATCTCTCCACCAGCTCTATCCATGTGATGGTAGTGTAGGCCAGCCACAGATTGCCTCCTCCACCTCCTCCTCCTCCTCCTCCTCCTCCTCCTCCTCCTCCTCCTTCTCCTTCTTCTTCTTCTTCTTCTTCACCAGGATTTCATTGATATTTGTCAAATGTTTTGCTGAAGTCAAATTACATAATGTCCACTGCATTCCCATAATCAACTAAATCAGACAGAGTATCAAAAAATATCAGGTTGATTTGGGGTCACCTCAAACCCTTGATGGTCTTGCTAAGCACTAAAATATGATGGTCTGAGATGGC
>NW_015434889.1:0-1063 GCF_001527695.2 Protobothrops mucrosquamatus | reverse complement strand
TAGGCATATCCAGTTGCTGCAACTGTTCTTTATATGTTTTAGCCCCCAGTCCCCTGATCGTTCTTGTTGCTCTTCTCTGCACTCTTTCCAGAATCTCAAAATCTTTTTTATATTATGGGGACCAGAACTGGATGCAGTATGTCACACCTGGAATACTGTATCCAATTCTGGTCACCACAATATAAAAGGCTGACTAATGCGAAGGCTTAAACTGCTAAGGGCAGAAGTAAAGTGCCTGGGGCCAGACAGATCTGTTATCAAAAAGTAGCATAGTTTCCTTCCACCTGGATTGCTAAAGTGTTCAGTAATTGATTTTCATCATTAAGGTTTCTTGTATCTGTTATAAAAGGAATGCATTTATCAAAGCGTTACCCTTGACTCTTCTGGTGCTTTATTGCTGTGCCTTGGGTGAAACTCTAACAGCATCCTCATCTACTCTTAACCTCAGGAGAAAAGAAAATGAGCCCAGGACTCCAAGATTAAACCACAGTGACTGATCAGTCATGCAAATCCATTGACTGTGGACCAACTCACCAAGTTTTCAGTATCAGACGGGTAGGGTGACAAATTTGCTACCTTCTTTGTTCAATGTGATTTATACATTTCTCTTAAGGATTCCCCATGGACAGAACCCTTGTGGTGTTTATAATTGGGACACACACACACACACACAGAGAGAGAGAGAGAGAGAGAGAGAGAGAGAATTTTCTTCTGCAGAATAGCTTAGAGGTGGACAACATTGCCAATTTCATGAGATGCCAGGGCAGAAATGCCCACTTTGTGAGCATTTTGACAAAGGCTTGCATTGTGAGGAAGAGGGACATGATGTGTTAGCACAGCACTGCTTTCTTTTTCTTACCCAACCCTTGACTCTCCCTGCAGATGTCTCTGCACTGAAAACTTTTATTTTATTTTATTATTTATTATTTTATTTTATTTTATTTTATTTTATTTTATTATTTATTTTATTTTATTTTATTTTATTTTATTTTATTTTATTATTTTATTTTATTTTATTTTATTTTATTTTATTATTTTATTTTATTTTATTTTATTTTATTAT
>NW_015434888.1:0-1063 GCF_001527695.2 Protobothrops mucrosquamatus | reverse complement strand
GCAACTGACTCTTATTTATGACGGTTGCAGCGTCCTCTTTTTGCGACCTCCTGACAGGGAGTCAATGAGCAAGCCAGATTCACTTAACAACCACGTTACTAATGAAGGGTTCTGGAACAAAGGGAAATTGTTTAGACTACGGTAACTGTTGCTTTCTTGCTTTTTGGAATCGGCTTTTGCACCAGGGAAATCTCATGCAAGCGTGGGAAACGTGTACAGTAGTGGCCAAAATTGTGGAAACCTTTTGGGAAAAGTGTATTTTTGAGGTTGGATGGCTAATAACACCACTTTTTTTGGAGTAGTACCATAAAATTATATATCAATGGAAAGATAATTTAATCAAGAATGTAATTATCAGGGCTTTTTTTCTCGGAGAAAAGGTGGCGGAACTCAAACCTGGCCACGCCCTCATCAAACCCTAGGACCGCCCCTTTAGAGAACAGGAATGCAAGTAAAATTTGGAAGGGGCTATTTCCGGTGTGGGAGGGGCTATTTCCGGTGCGGCCGGCCCGGAAAAAGGTGCCGGAACGCCGTTCCGCCGCGTTCCGGCTGAAAAAAAGCCCTGGTAATTATTATTATTATTATTATTATATTTGGATTTATATCCCGCCCTTCTCCTCGCGGACTCAGGGCGGCTGACAATCAATTAAAATACATAAATAACAATTACAAATTTAAAATTAATTAAAAGAAATATTTGAACATTGTCCAATTAAAATATAATTAAAACCCCTCTAAAAATTACCCTAGGCCAGTCCCGCAAGCTGGAATAACCAAGTCTTAAGGGCGCGGCGGAAGGAAGGGAGATCAGGGATGACCCTGATCTCTGGGGGCAGTTCATTCCAGAGGGTGGGAGCTCCCACCGAGAAGGCCCTCCCCCTTGGGGTCGCCAGCCGGCACTGTCTGGCCGACGGCACCCTGAGGAGACCCACTCTGTGGGAGCGTACAGGTTGATGGGAGGTAATCTGCGGCAGGAGGCGGTCTCGAAGGTATCCGGGTCCGATGCCATGGAGCGCTTTAAAGATGATAGTCAACACCTTGAAGCGCACCTGGAAGGCCACAG
>NW_015434887.1:0-1063 GCF_001527695.2 Protobothrops mucrosquamatus | reverse complement strand
TTCCAGCTAGCGGGACTGGCCTAAGGGATTTTATAGGGGTTTTAAATTACTTTTAATTGGACATATTTAAATATTTCGTTTTAATTAAATTTTTAATTAGGTATAATTATGTATATATGTTAGTATTTTATCTAATTTGTCAGCCGCCCTGAGTCCGTAAGGAGAAGGGCGGGATATAAATGCAATTAATAAATAAAAAATAAATAAATAAATAAATAAACAATAAAAATCACCATAATTTAAGAAGAAACAGTGTGTGCATCACTAGAAAGCTCCTGTCCCTTTTCCCATCCCCCAAACATTTAATGCTACTAAAAGTGACAGACACTCCATCTATGATTCTCTACCTGTCCAGCATCTTTTAAGATTATTATCAATGTTAATTTTGGTGATCATGACATGTGATGGCAGCAATTTTCATTCTTTAATTATATATTCTATAAAGAAGTACTGATTATTTTCACCCATGCATTGCACCTTATCCTCAGTTCTGATATGGTAAGAAAAATATCTGCTTATGTCTTCTCAACCATGTATGATTTGCAGTATAATTTAAAATCCACTACAGCAATATTCATTATGCTTCAGCTGGACACAGTATTTTTAATGGTCATCTGAAGTACTCAGTTTGTTCAGACTGGGAAAAATATGTTGCTGGTAACTTTCTAGTGGCCTATCCTGAAAATGATAATTAGCCTTAAAGAATTTCAGCAGCTATGAACAAATCTCAGTTTCTCATCATTATCTATTTAAAAGAATATTCAGTTCATTTCCATCTAAAAGACAGAAGAATAAATATTATTCTAATTACTATAACAAGCAGTCTTGGATCTACATGCAACTAAATGAATGTGCTCTTTTTTCCCCTTAATAATTATCTTTAGAGGCCAAGAGGTCAAAACACCAAAACTTCTCCTCCTCTTCCTCCTCCTCCTCCTCCTCCTTTTGAGTTATGGAAGGTTTATTAAAACTGTAAGACTTTGTATTCAGGGATATTCTAACGCCTAACGTTAGAATTCTGAAATCATAAAGACTTCTTCTAGTTCCATTTATATATACCTGA
>NW_015434886.1:0-1063 GCF_001527695.2 Protobothrops mucrosquamatus | reverse complement strand
AGTCATCTATCAGTCCAAAGAGGTGCTACAGCGTTCAGGGAACTGGCCTTTGTCATGATGACAGGATGACAATTGGCCGGAGGTAGTGACCTCAGCAAATTGAAGCTTGGCTGTGGTTGCTGTGATAAATGATCTCTTTTTCCTGGGGAAGGGGGGCTGAAAGGCCCAGGGGAAGGCTCTGGGTCCCCCCACCCCACCTCCCCGCCAAGCATCTGAGCAGCCCATTCAAAAATTGATGGAACCGTTGACGCCCCGATAATGGCTTGGCGTACATCTTCTTCCTGGCCTCAATATGGTGCCCGGGCCTCAGCCTTGTGCCCAGGGCCTTGTGGGCAAGGTGAGGGACGGGGTGACCCAGGAAAATCCCGTTCCTGGGATAGCAGGCACAGAAACTGGGGGTGGCAGGTGAGACCTTGCTAAATTCCCCAACCCAAGCGGAGCAAAGAGTGGACCTCCTTGTCCTACTTCGCATGTTGTTCTGGAGCTGCATGCCAGGCTGACGGTCCTAAGGTCCTGCGAACAGCTCAGAAGGCAGCAGAGCAAACAAACCGAGTCAATTTAATTAACCTGGAATTAAGGAGTGAGGACAATTAACAGTGAGGACAATTAACAAAGCGGAACAGCTTGCCTTCAGACGTTGTGGGTGCTTCATCACTAGGAGTTTTTAAAGAAGAGATTGGACAGCAATTTGTCTGGAATGGTCTCGGGTCTCCTGCTTGAGCAGGGGGCTGGACTAGAAGACCTCCAAGGTCCCTTCCAGCTCTCTTCTGGATTGATTGATTGATTGAAAGCCTTGATTCTTTGGCTGGTCACAGCTTCCTTTCCACTCCACAATCCGATCTAGCTTTGACTTCTCAATTGCAGTAATAATAATAATAATAATAATAATAATAATAATAATAATAATAATAATAATAATAATAATAATAATAATAATAATAATAATAATAAAGTTGGAAGGGACCTTGGAGGTCATCTAGTCCAATCCCCTGCTCAGGCAGGAAACCCTATACCATTTCAGACAAATGGCTGTCCAGTCTCTTCTTAAAAACTTCCAGTGTTG
>NW_015434885.1:0-1063 GCF_001527695.2 Protobothrops mucrosquamatus | reverse complement strand
AGGTATTAATCCAATTTGTGTTGCCAGCCACTAGATATATAATTGCAAAATGTTGGAAAACTAAATCACATCTTTTCCTGAATGGATATTAATTAAAAGCGTGAAAAACTCTACTACCTTTAAAAAAAACTCATAAAAGCAAAGAATCAAAATGTTTTAATGAAAGATCATTTTATCCAAATTTGGTCTCCATTTTTACATATATTACTTCCCAATTGCCTTTATTCTTATAAATAGATTATGTCTTTTGGGGCAGACATATATCTTTTAAAAAACTGTTTTTAAAATAAGACCTTTTTAAAACATAATCGCTTATTTGTATCTGTATATATGCATCTTTCTCCGTTCCTCCTCTCGTATTTATTTTTATTGCTCGTGTGTTGATATGGGCTTTCATTACATCAACATTTAACTATGTGAAAGGCAATTTTGAAAAGCCTCGGACTTGATATAAAAGTTTTTAGATAAATCCTCCCCATTCGGGGATATCAGAATCTTCAGAGAAGAACTTTCCTATAGAACAGGGGTGTCAAACTGCTGGCCCGCGGTCCGGATGCATCATAGCGAAACTGCGCCCACCCCATTGCCGGCAATGGCAAAAAAGTTGTGATATGTCACAACATGTCACGTGACATTACGAGTTTGACATCCCTGTTATAGAAGTATGGCTCCAGCTCTTATCAAAGTTTGATCTAATCTAACATTCTCTTTCAATAAGAGTTTACCAATTTCCTTTCTCCGGGTCTGACTTTAGGCGAAGCAACAGAAGGGACTGGGCTTAGGGTCATTCATTCATTCATTCATTCATTCATTCATTCATTCAATCAAGTAGCAATGTTGTTATTGGCTTAGACTAGGCAAGAGTATAATAATAATAATAATAATAATAATAATAATAATAATAATAATAATAATAATAATAATAATAATAATAATAATAATAATAATAATAATAATAATAATAATAATAAAGTTGGAAGGGACCTTGGAGGTCATCTAGTCCAACCCCCTGCTCAGGCAGGAAACCCTATACCATTTCGGACAAATGGCTGTCCAGTCTCTT
>NW_015434884.1:0-1063 GCF_001527695.2 Protobothrops mucrosquamatus | reverse complement strand
CACTTTGACATGCCTGGTATATTAGGGCTCCTGCTTGAGTAGGGAGCTGGACTAGGAGACCTCCAAGGTCCCTTCCAGCTCTATTCTACATTTGAATTTGCCTTCACTAACAACCAGTCAGCTCTGAACTGTTCCCAGGAACTCATTCCAGGTTCAGCAGCTGAAGCATCAACCCGGAAGAAGACAAAGGGGGGGGGGGGTAAGGGACGTCACAGCCACCTTTTCCCCTGCAGGTCAGAGAATCAGCCCAAGTTATCAGCAATCACATGATGGTTGTTGCACTCGGAGCATTTCACTATCACAGCTCTATGATGGTAAGCCAGCTGGGAAGTGCTTTTTGCAGACCGTGTCTCACATCCCTGAAAGAGAAGCATCCACTCAGGGATTTTTCATAATGGTTCTCTGGGATATCCAAGGGCAGGGAATTGGGGGGAGGTGCCAATTTATTTAGGAATGACTTCTGTTATTTCCTGCAGGTTCCCCCATCCAAGTCCCAACTGAGCCTAAACAATCTTTAGAAATCATCCAAGGCTGCCCAGGTACAAACTGAGAGTCACCTGCCTGGAGATGGTTCCCCGCGGACGCTACCTGGGCGAGTCCCTGCAATAAGCCTCAATGGAAAGGGAAGCTCTCACATTTCCACAGCCTGCTCAGTTTGGCTACTCTTATGCCGAGTTAAGGTGGCTTCCAAAGAGGCTGTTGAACTTGGCAGGGGGTCTGGATGTGCAAAACCAGGAGTGGGGAAGCAGGTCGTGTGAACAGAGCCTCGGGTCACGCTGTGTCCTCCTTTAGCTCCCAGAACTCCTGAGCCCGCATGGACCACAAATCATAAAAGGGCCATCAGCGATTGGCGTCCTCCTTCCTTCTTTTCCAGCTGAATGCCTGCAGAGGGCGCCAGCAGCCTCGCTCTGTTCCCCCTCCGAGAAAGATGGCGCCGGGAGCCTCCCTCACCTCCGCTTCTGCCCGGCATACACATGGCGCCCCCCACAGTATTTGCACTTGTAGGTTTCTTCCGTTGTGGCCGGGGAAGTCCGAGCCACTGACCTGCCAGGCATCCCTCCAG
>NW_015434883.1:0-1063 GCF_001527695.2 Protobothrops mucrosquamatus | reverse complement strand
CCCTCCCTTACTCTTTATTGTTAAAAACCGAGGCTAGAAACCCCAGCCAACTTCCTTTCTTCACACTCTCGCTTGCCTCCGTTTCAGATATCCTCCCACGGAGGAAGCAATAAAACTTCACTCTACCTAGCCTCTATTTAAAATACCCTTGATAGAAAAATAAAATAAGCTTCCAGACCTGCTCCTCTCAACTCCAACCCCCCGGCCTTCTCCTTTCCTTTCCTTTTCTATCCTTCCTCCTTCCACTCACGCCAGCCACACCCAAAGCCAACTGCAGCTGTCCCAATCTTTTCCTTCCCGGTCAAGCTCCTGCCAGCACTCTCAGGCAGTCCCCGCTACATATACAAATGTTATATGTTCACCACCTTGGATTGTTTGTAAAAATAATAAAGGCAGGATACAAACAAACAAACAAATAAAAAATACAAGGTGCTCATTCACAATGATTAATGTGTAGTATTAATATGCAAAATATTTAAATATTCTGTTAGTACTTTTATAATCATATAAGTCATCAGTGGTTACTAAAAGAAAATTAATATTCATTTGAATTCTTATAATTATTTGCTTTAGGTTTTTTTTCTTAGATTCTTTTTTCTTTGCCCCAGTTAACCAGGCCCCCAATCTCAAATCTTACTGTAAAGCAATCCTTCTTTTCCATCCCCCTCAACAAAAGATTCGATCAGAGTCCTGATGGTCTTGTTCACCTTCACTATTGCAGCTTTTTCCTCTAGGTCAGGGGTGTCAAACTGCTGGGCCGCAGGCCAACTGCATCATGCAGAGGCTGCGCCCTCCCCAGCTCCGGCAATGCGAAAACGTTGTGATACGTTATGACACGTCACATGATGCAGCGAGTTTGACACTCGTGCTCTAGGTGCTCATATTCTTTTTTTCCTTTAAATTCTCCATGATGCCTCACCTCAGGTACCCCGCACTGTTCCAAAAGCCTCAGATTTTTATTCCTTGAAAAGAATTCATCCTGCCATCTTTACAGCATCCTCTTCGAGAAACATTTGCTACACATTCTTATTCCAGACCCTCTATTGAAAACTAAAATACATAG
>NW_015434882.1:0-1063 GCF_001527695.2 Protobothrops mucrosquamatus | reverse complement strand
CAGTTCTGGTAGCTTACAGTAGCTGAGAAGCAAGATAAAATGACACAAAAGTAGTAAAGAAGTAAAGTAGTAAAGAAGCAAAGTAGTAAAGAAGTAAAGTAGTAAAGAAGCAAAAGATCCAAATTGTGATTTCTTAAACAAGGACTACCTGTATTTGCATTGAGTTGACAATGCTTGCAGGTAGTCTCCATTTAGCAACTACGATTCAATCAGTTGAAATCAACTCTACAGGAAGGCTAAAATTTGCATGTTTGATGGTCTATCCTTTATTTACATTTCTAAAAAACTAATTTCCCCCTGAATGGTCCTCGCTTTACTCATAAAACTGATAAATTAATTACAGAAAAATATATTTAAACTAGCATATATTAAATTGAATTGTACCTATGCTCTACTGCTAGAAATCAATGTTGAACAATCATTCAGAGAAAGAAAATGGAGATGCGTCTTTGACGTGTAATCCAAAGATTACACTTTCATGTCTCCATTTAGAATTGGGAGAAATTACTTTTTGAAATCTCAAGAAACCAATAGCATCAAGGGGCTGTATTCACATGGCAAATTATCACATACATTTCTAATTGATTTGAAAATGAACTGATATTTCTAGTTCATATCTCATATTATTATTATTATTATTATTTATTTGATTTATATCCCGCCCTTCTCCCAACGGGACTCAGGGCGGCTCACAACATATTTAAAAACAGAAACGTATTTACAATCCCCACCAAATAAAACCAAATTAGAACCAATTGTTTAGAGTTGTGCTGCTTAAAATTTTTTCTTAAAATAAACCCGATTTAAAATAAACCTAATTTAAAATCCTCCCTAGGCCAGGCCCGCTTGCTGGAAAAGCCATGCCTTGAGGGCGCGGCGGAAAGTAAGGAGATCCGGAATCATCCGGATCTCGGGGGGTAGTTCGTTCCAGAGGGCGGGGGCACCCACAGAGAAGGCCCTCCCCCTGGGGGTCGCCAGCCGACATTGCTTGGCCGACGGCACCCTGAGGAGACCCACTCTGTGGGAGCGTACCGGTCTATGGGAGGGAATCTGTGGCAGAAGG
>NW_015434881.1:0-1063 GCF_001527695.2 Protobothrops mucrosquamatus | reverse complement strand
CACAAAGTTCTTAAACTGTGGAGTCCTTGGTGCTCTCTGAGCTTAATTGTTTGCTTGCAGACATTTTATTACCCAACTAGATTACACTCCCACTATCCTCACTTACACTGATGGTGTTGCCAAGTTGGATAATGAAACATCTGCAGGCAAACAACCAAGCTGAGAGATTACTGTACCAAGGACTTTCCATTCGACCTGAGCTACAGATATTTTCTTTTATTGAAAGTTCTTAAATTTGAATTTTAGGAATATAAAGAACTAAAATGAACTCTTATTCGTTTTTACGAAAGAAGTACTTTCCTATCAATTTGTTTATTTAATTCAGTTAGTTAATCATTATTGTGAAGAAGAAACAACCTTTTTACTAAAGTACCTACTTTGTAAGGAGAAAGATACAAGGTTTTGGGTGTGTCAGGGCTCTGCATGTGTTTTTATTATAGCTTTCATAATAATAAATGTCTATGTTTACTGTGTAGCAATACAACTATACCATTGTTATTCTTGGAGACATAAAATGTGAGCTATACAAGATTTATTTAATGAATTGGAATATTTACACATACACATGTAATCTGGCCATTGGATAAGAACAAGGATATCGTACAGTTGAGAAAAAGTGTAAAATAGAACAATATAATAATAATAATAATAATAATAATAATAATAATAATAATAATAATAATAATAGTAGTAGTAGTAGTAGTAGTAGTAGTAGTAGTAGTAGTAGTAGTAGTAGTAATAAAGTTGGAAGGGACCTTGGAGGTCATCTAGTCCAACCCCCTGCTCAGGCAGGAAACCCTATACCATTTCGGACAAATGGCTGTCCAGTCTCTTCTTGAAAACTTCCAGTGTTGGAGCATTCAGCGCTTCTGGAGGCAGGTTGTTCCACTGGTTAATTGTTCTCACTGTCAGGAAGTTTCTCCTTAGTTCTAGGTTGCTTCTCTCCTTGATTAGTTTCCACCCGTTGCTTCTCGTCCTGCCTTCAGGCGCTTTGGAAAATAGCTTGACTCCCTCTTCTTTATGGCAGCCCCTGAGATATTGGAACACTGCTATCATGTCCCCC
>NW_015434880.1:0-1063 GCF_001527695.2 Protobothrops mucrosquamatus | reverse complement strand
AATTCTTCAGGAGCCATCACGTCGTACAGAACAATCACTGGCTTCGCCCTTTTCGAAACTGGGCATGCTCAGACCCTGAAGGGGCGTGGCGACTTTGATTGTTTGGTCTGATTGGGCTAGAGGACAATTAACACCCACACGTGGAGTCTACATTCCTCTTTGCTGAGAAAAGGCGTTCAGGTAAGACAACGCCCCTTCCCACCAAAGTGGTACTTATTTATCTACTTGCATTTGTATGCTTTCAAACTGCTAGGTTGACAGGAGCTGGGGCAAGGATGGGAGATCACCCCGTTGCATGGAGCTCAGATCTCAAACCACGGATGTCGACTTTCCAGCCGACAAGCCCAGCATCTTAACCGCTGAGCCACTATAGCACCCGTATTCCTGTAGAGGAACTACTCTTTTTCAGTAGAAATTGTTCATGTTTTTGCTTGCTGAAAATAGTTTAATGGGATGGGAGTTGAGACTAATATGTTTCCTGAAAAACATTACAGCAAACATACTGCTACCAATTTCTTTATTTCTTCTTCCGTTTTGCTGTATGTCAGGTAGTGAATTCTGTTCTCTGAGAGATATAGAATAAACTAGGTTATATTCTACTGTTAGGTACTTAATCTTTCCGCTAGAATTAAAGTTTGAGGTTTTGTTCTTGTTATTTGATGCATCTGAAATTTCATATGGAGAACTTTAGGTGATTCAATTTCTTAAATTAAAAAAATAATAAAATAAAATCATGCTGAAAAGTTTTAATGTATTTATTTATTGATTGATTGATTTCAATTTAATCAATTTATATACAGGTAATCTCCGAGTTATGAGCGTTCACTTAACGCTTGTTCGAAGTTACGTGATGAGCGCCCCCTCCTTACGAGCAAGTCCCGAAGTTACGAATATTGCAGCATCATGGCAGTCATTCGCCCTTACGAGCGACCACAGTGGCTCTGCAACATTCACCTTATTCCCCCTCCCCGACTCCTCACAACTGCTTCCCCCTCCCTTCCTGCTGCGCTGGACTCACTTACCTTGCAAAAATTCTCTCTGCCGCAGTTTCTTTCCCTTTGAG
>NW_015434879.1:0-1063 GCF_001527695.2 Protobothrops mucrosquamatus | reverse complement strand
AAGTCTTCTCCCCCCTCGCCCCCCCCCGCATCCAGGCCGGCGGAGCTGAGGGTCTCCCGGGGCTGCGTCTCCGCCCCTCCCTCCCTCCCTCCCCCCTCCCCATACTGGGGGTCTCTCCCTGGGCAGGGCGGGGGGGGAGTTGGGGGGGCGCTTCCTCCCTCCTCCCTCCTGGGGGGCTCCAGCCAGGCTCCCCCCGCGGCCCCCAGGCAGCCCCTCTCCCGGGCGGGGGGGGTATCCGAGCAGGTGAGAAGGGCGGGGGGAGAGGTGAGAGCAGCCTTCCCATATCTGGGAGGGGGCGCCCCGAAGAGGAGGGGGCCCAGCTCTTCCCCGAAGCCCCCCCTGAAGGCGGGAGGAGCAGCGACGGAGGGAGGCTGGCCGGGGAAGGAAGGAGGAATCTCCTGACAGGGAGAACTGTTAACCGGTGGAACTACCTGCCTCCAGAAGCCGTGAATGCTCCAACACTGGAGGTTTTAAAGAAGAGACTCCCTTCACTCGCTCTGCATTCACACCGGAACCTTTTCGTGCGTGTGGGGGAAAAGGAGGATATGCAGTTATATTTATTGTTTGACTTTAAACATTTCTATTCACGTGTTTGTCTTGGTTCCCCCCCCCACCCCCGTTCTGCCCTGCCAAAGAGGAAGGAGGAAAGTGGGGAGCATGAAGGAGATGAGATGGTGCCTTAAACTGGCCTTAAGGACCACCTTTCCCAGCCTCTCGGGGTGCTTTGGGCTGGGGTAGATTTGGGGTGCCGTATTACATCTAATGCTGCTCCCCCTTTGGGGGCTTCTTTGAGTGAAGAATCCATCCATGTCCTGAGGTTGGGATGTGTGTCTTTTCCTCAATCTTGACTCTTCCATCGCAGGCCGGAGAGATTGAAGTTTCTGCGCAGGATCTTAGGTGTTCCTAGCACTGCGTTCCTCCGGGCAGAGAGAGCTCTGAGTCGGTTCCTGGGATCTGTTGCAGCCCCTCTGCCCGCTTAGGAGTCCCATCCCTGAGTGCTGGGACTGGGAGTAGAGGCAGTCAAGCTGTCAGGAAGGATAACTGCAAAAGACACCACAGGGGC
>NW_015434878.1:0-1063 GCF_001527695.2 Protobothrops mucrosquamatus | reverse complement strand
CGCCGAGACCGCCGAAAGTCTAAAGGCCCAAAGGCAAACGGCTACCCGGCCGCGCTCTCGTCCTCTCGCACTCCCGGGGAACTCACCGGGGAGATCGACCTGGGGACTGAGCTCTTCCGGCTCCTCAAGGGGTCTCCGGCTCTTCGGGGGGTCCTCCGACTCCTCGCGGGTCTCCTCGCGGGTCTCCAAAACCCCCCCCGCATCATTTCGGCTCCCCTACGGCGGAGCCACACAACCAGCGTCCGCCATCTTTCGAGCATATGGGAGTTATGGTTTTTTATTAATTTTTTTATTAATTTATTAATTTATTAATTTTTTATGGTTTTTTTCTTTTTCAATTATTTATTTTTTAGTTATATTTTATTTCAATACACAAGGATATAAAAAAAAGAATAATATAATGTTCTTAACTTGCTACATACAATACTACTAAAGGTAACTTTAGATGTTCACAGGATAGAGATAAGGGTCAACACATGACAAATTAATATAGCATTTACCACGATTGTCTTATCTTATCATCTGTTCCATCTGATTGGAAATTTATTTAGTACATGAAAATGGTAACGGTCTGCTGCTGATGCCCTAGTAATTTATCTTTGCCTCAAATAAATGGCCCAGCTCTTGTGATATTTCTGAAGAAATCATTTTGAAAAAGCATTTGCTGAACTCTTGTGAACACTAACTGGTCGTTTCCCACAAATTATTAAAGAGATGCAGGTAAGTGACCTTTTCCTTTCATCTTTCAATCAGAACAGTATCCTAGGAAGAGAGATGCTGTCGTTGCTGAATAAATCAAACGAAAGTCTTTTGTTCACACTCTCTGCACCAATGGTCCATAGCACGCACACGCGCAGGCACACACATCCATCCTCATGCTAAAACAGATGGAAAGCGCTTTATGAAATCCTTCTAATTTTAGTCTTGTCAGCCTCCGATCTATCAAAGCTCAGATTTGCAAAAAAAATAATAATAATTCTGTGTTCTGTAGGAATCTCTGGAAGGCAAAATGCTGATTTTCTAACAGAGCAATACACTTGGCCTGGTGTAAATTATGGTCATA
>NW_015434877.1:0-1063 GCF_001527695.2 Protobothrops mucrosquamatus | reverse complement strand
GCCAACAAATTCGCAGTGCTTGGGTATGGTTAGGAGGGCACTGACTTTTCTAGCCTGCCCTATCTATCTTTTGTGGTAAAATACATGGGAAAATCCCATTGGAGGAAAATTCCACTTAGGGTTAGGGTTAGGTCACCATGAACCCATAGAGCAAAATGCACATCACCAACAAATTTGCAGTGCTAGGGTATGGTTAGGAGGGGACTTACTTTTCTAGCCTGCCCTATCTATCTTTCCTGGTAAAATAAATGGGGAAATCCCGTTGGAGGAAAATTCCTCTTAGGGTTAAGGTTAGGTCACCATGAACCAATAGAGCAAAATGGACATCGCCACCAAATTTGCATGCTTGGGTATGGTTGGGAGGGCACTGACATTTCTCTCCTGCCCTATCTATGTTTCCTGGTAAAATACATGGGAAAATCCCATTGGAGGAAAATTCCACTTTGAGTTAGGGTTAGGTCACCATGAACCCATAAAGCAAAATGGATATCGCCAACAAATTCGCAGAACTTGGGTATGGTTAGGAGGGCACTGACTTTTCTAGCCTGCCCTATCTATCTTTTGTGGTAAAATACATGGGGAAATCTCATTGGAGGAAAATTCCACTTATGGTTAGGGTTAGGTCACCATGAACCCATAGAGCAAAATGGACATCGCCAACAAATTCGCAGTGCTTGGGTATGGTTAGGAGGGCACTGACTTTTCTAGCCTGCCCTATCTATCTTTTGTGGTAAAATACATGGAAAAATCCTATTGGAGGAAAATTCCACTTAGGTTTAGGGTAGGTCAACATGAACCCATAGAGCAAAATGCACATCACCAACAAATTTGCAGTGCTAGGGTATGGTTAGGATGGCACTTACCTTTATACAGGGCTTTTTTTCTCGGAGAAAAGGTGGCGGAACTCAAACCTGGCCACGCCCTCATCAAACCCTAGGACCGCCCCTTTAGAGAACAGGAATGCAAGTAAAATTTGGGAGGGGCTATTTCCGGTGTGGGAGGGGCTATTTCCGGTGCGGCCGGCCCGGAAAAAGGTGCCGGAACGCGGTTCCGCCGCGTTCCG
>NW_015434876.1:0-1063 GCF_001527695.2 Protobothrops mucrosquamatus | reverse complement strand
TCTGATATCCATGAACACTTTTAAAATTCTTCAAAGTATCTTACCTCTCAAAGGGAAGCAAGGTGGCTCTTGGTTAGTACTTGAATTCAGGACCACTTAATATTCCAGAACAAAGCAGTGGCAACCCACTTAAGCAATGCTGCAAAAGAAATGTCATTTCCTCCCTTAGCATGTATCTTTCAGATTTGTAAAGAAGATGTTCCTCCATGCCACACTCTTTATAGATGTAAAATTTTGCCCATGCTAAATTTCACCAGCTAAGATGCAGCTGAATTCATATCTGTTCATTTCCCTAGCTAAAATTTGACTTCATTGGAAAGCATTTTTGATGACAGACACGGAGCTGTTTTCATCTGTAGGGTTTTCCCATCATGGATTATTTTTAACGGATTATGTTAAAAATACAACAAATAAAACAAATTTACATTATCTGTCTATCTAGCTAGAACAGAACTTTCCAGTGGAAACAACACTGGATATTTAGCATGGATAGTCCCAAAGGAAGGCCTTGGGGTCTTCCAGCTTTAACTCTTCTATGTATATAATGGAAGCCAAACACAAATGGAAACTGGGACATAAGTGACCCTTCTTCTATTCCGCACCATAAAGAAACAATTTGGTAGCCAGGGATGATGTATCCAACAAGACTCCTTTGACCTTTCAACTGACAGAGATACTGAGGGCACCAAGGAGCCCTCATTTCAACCCTCAGCTACAAATATTCTCCTTCATTGATACTGATTTTTCTACAGCCAAGGTTTCTCAGCAGATGAATTTGGCTTGGTCCTCTCTAGCTTTGTGTAAATAAACTGCTACTGAATGGTGGGCAAGGAAAAACCATCAAAGCTTTGGAAGACTCACTCAGGGGGGGGGCTTTGAAGGCTCTTCACTGTTACCTGGGCCTATCTCTTTGCACATCACATTTTGCCGCTTGCATTGAAACCTTTTTGGTTTTCTTCTAGCCTTACCAATGCTTCATAAAGTTCATTGTTCCACAAATGTGCCAAGACTAAATGAACCACTCATTCTTAGTTGCAAAATTCATTCTTATTTTCCGGACACC
>NW_015434875.1:0-1063 GCF_001527695.2 Protobothrops mucrosquamatus | reverse complement strand
GTCGTAAGTCGAGGACTACCCAACCGGTCGTAAGTCGAGGACTTTCCCTGCCCGGGAGCGCCGTGCATGCGTGGTTCCGCCCCCTGCGCCGGCCGAGGCGTAGCTGGCAAGCGGCAGAGACGGAGCAGGCCGACCACCAGCTGGCCCAGCCCAAGGGAGGTAAGGCACCCGCCGGAAAAGGGGGAAAAAATGGCGGACAGCCTTGCTTGGCGACCCCCCTGAAATGGTCGATCGACCCCAAATGGGGTCCCGACCCACAGGTTGAGAACCACTGGCTTAGTGACTGTTATGACAGACCTCCCCAAAGCTAGAAGTGACCCTGATTTGAACTTCTGAACGGTCACTGCCCCGGCCCAGCAGTCACGCGTTCCACCCCTGGCCCACGTTTACATCTGTTTCCGGCACCCTGCGGTCATGTGACCGCGATTCGCAATGGGGGGGTTTTTTGTGTCAGAAACCAGCATTTCCGTCTGATTTCCAGCAAAAAAAACGCTCATCGCGGACAAGGGATTTGCGTAACGGCCGCAGCATTCATTTAACGTCCCTGGCGTTCGCTTTACGACTGCCACGTTTGCCACACAAAAAAAATAAATTAAATTAAAATCAGGCACAGTCACAAGGGGACCCGCTTAATGACCGGGGCCCTCTTTCTCTCTCTCCCCTTTCATACTTTTTACTTTAATGAATAACCTTGAAATCTAAACTTTCAAACAATGGGGAGCAGGGCAATAAAACTGAAATAAAAATATTCTAAGAAGTAATTCCTCCCCCCCACACTGAGTTTTGCAGTCTGAACAGGCTCCACAGTTAGCTTTCCCTGCATTTGACAAATCTCCTTGTTCTTCCTTTAAAAAAAAAGTGCATTGTTCTGGATCATAGATCCATTTAACTTTGTATAACTCTATGTATTCCTATGTAACAGGTCAAGGGGAGGGATTAGGGTCAGGGGCGGAGCTTCAAAGGCATCCCTGGACACTAGCCTGAGGGCAGTCCTTTGTTCTTGGACCATCTCATGCAGCCACACGGCTGCAGACTCCATGATCACCCCACCATGTGACGCTTG
>NW_015434874.1:0-1063 GCF_001527695.2 Protobothrops mucrosquamatus | reverse complement strand
AGGGAAGAAAGGAGAGGAGAGAGAAAAGAGTAAAGGAGGGGAGAAGGAAGTAGGAAGGTTGGAGGAGAGAGTGGTGAAGGAAAGAGAAGAGAGGAAGAAGAGGGAAGTAGGGAAGAAAGAGAAGAAAGGGAGAAAGAAGGTAGAGAAGAAGGAGTGTGGATGCAGTGAATGGGGAAATGGGCGAGCAACACCAAAAGTGTTGTGTATGTGTATGTATTTATTTCATTAAAAGTATCTTATATATAAGAATGTAAAAAGAATGTATGTTAACATCTGATAAATATCACGTTATATGTACCGGGGAGAGTTTGGAAAAATAAAAAATAAATAATAATAACCCCCTTCATCTCTTTCAAAAGCTGTTTGTAAAAAACAGTGGAAAGCTGTTTTTCAGCTTAAGACCTTAAAAGAACTAAATATTTAAATTGAAAACCTCCACAGACAGGGCTGTTCCCTGACATGGGCAGAGAGAAAGAGGGATGCAGCAGTCACCAGAGAGGGAATCTGGGCAGGTAAGAGAGGCAGATTCAGGAGCTCCATCCCAAAGGAAGCCCACCTGGACAGGGCTGCCCATCGGCCAAGCCCACCTGGACGCCTCTCGGGTCTCCCTCACCCGCCTTCCAGACGCCCCCGGCCTCCTCCTAGCAGGGTCCCCGCCCTCGCCTCCAGCCACGCTCCCTCTGAGCCCAGAGCTCCCCCGGCCTCTTCCCCTCCCTCCCCTCCAGGCACTGGGAGGCTGATCCTCCCCCCCCCAGCAGCCACAGGGGAACGTGGGGGGGGGGGAGCCGGGCTGCGCCAAGAGGAGGGGCTGCGGGGCAGGAGGGGGGCTGTTCCTCTGCAGGCCTTAAGCGAGGCGCTCTGGGTCGTGGAAGGCAATGTCACGTGACTGCGACTCGCAACCTCTTGCCAGCCTCTCCAGGGATTCTGCTCAGGAGAAGCTGGCTGGGAAAGGCACAACCGGGGATCACGAGGGTGGGATGCTGCGACCGTCACGGATGTACAGCGGTGGGCAACGTCCGAACCGACCAGCCCGACTTGCTCCCGGCTTCTCCTCCGACCCGCC
>NW_015434873.1:0-1064 GCF_001527695.2 Protobothrops mucrosquamatus | reverse complement strand
ATCCATGCTTGCATCTCTCCATCCCTCCATCCGTGCCTCCAAGCCTGCATCCATCTTTCTGCACAGCTATCCATGCTTGCATCTCTCCATCCCTCCATCCGTGCCTCCAAGCCTGCATCCATCTTTCCGCACGGCTATCCATGCTTGCATCTCTCCATCTGTGCCTCCATGCCTGCATCCATCTTTCCGCACGGCTATCCATGCTTGCATCTCTCCATCCCTCCATCCCCCCATCCATGTGCCAATAAAGGAGAATATTTGTAGCTCCGGTATTTAGAGGACATATAAACACCATTAACGCCCTTCCCAGTTGACTTCCAACAAAGTCAGTGGAGGGAACTGGCTTTGCTTAAAGGCTGTGTGATTCACTTAACAACATCGTGGCAAAATAGGTCGTAAAATTGGGCACGGCTGAGTTAGCAATGGCCTCGGGTAACAACAGAAACTCTGCTTCCCAACTGTGGTTGTAAAATGAGGACTACCTTTATAGGATAACTCTCTGCAGGATTCAATCAGTTTGATTTCGTTTCTGTCCCAGCTCAGCACAACTGTTGGGCCAATTGCAGATCGGGGTCTAAGAGGGAAAGGCTAGCTGTGTAAAATTTCCTTTTCAGAGGCAACTGATGTGGAGAGAGTAAAAATAAAGTCGCCTGCTGACTCTTTAATTAAGGGGTCGCCATCTTGACTTTTTTGCCCTCTCTCCAGAAATGCCTCTCTCCCATGTCCTCAAGTCTGCTGGGATGCCAGTTTAAGTCAGGTTTTGCAGTTTGTCTGCGAAGGTTGAAATGCAGGTATCCTTTTGTGCGCCTCTCTGCAAGCGAAACCAGTTTTATTTGTAATCCTGGCTAGTCTGCGTTAGGTGTGCAAATCAGTTTGCATATATTATGCACGCCTGCATCGGTAGGCATTCTTTTCACAAATCGCTGCCCTTTTGTGGAACGCAAACCTCTTTGACCGGCAACTTTTTTTCTGCAAAATATTGGAAAAGCGTGACTTTTTTGGAGGAAAATTGCAGAAGTTCCGCTCCTGTAGGAATTTGCAAATGAATTTTCAAAGAAGTGTTC
>NW_015434872.1:0-1064 GCF_001527695.2 Protobothrops mucrosquamatus | reverse complement strand
AGCTTTCCACGGTTCTTTACATTTATTGTAGAACGATGTTCTTCAGGTACATTATGCTGGTGTAAGAGGACAGTGTCAACACAAGGTACCAGCAGGACAAGAAAACTTCTGTGCCCCCAGTGATCCCAAGCTGGGTTGTACTTGGAGCTGGAAAGAGAAGAAAACAGAGTAGTTACAGACTGATGTTGTTTCACTATCATTTATTCATTATTTTATTTACTAGAGGTTATTTTTTTAAAAAAAAATCTGCATGTTAGGATGAGTTCATAAACAGGTTTTAAAAATAGTAACCATGTGCTACACAAGCTGAAGAGAGAGAGAGAGAAATGAATGGGAAAAATGTATACTTCTGGAAAGTTAAAGTTATCCATGGAATTGCTGTTCTTAGCAAGGTTTATTATAAGTCTATATGCATTTAATTAAAACTCCTCTTTTTTTGGCTTGGAATTCTTGAAAAGAAATATAAATATGCCTGATAATAATCACCTAGTCAAGTCTGGATCATCTTTTCTGGATAATACATTTTACTGCTCTAATGCAGGAAATCTGGGACCTATATTCTTTAGTAGAATAAAAATTTCTCCATGTAAAAAGCTCATTCACTGCATCACTTTTCCTTCAACCTGATACCATTGTTTATTTTCTACTTACGAAGTAGCTCAGCACAACTAAATAATTAAACATGGTTAAATCAAAAGACTGAAATGTTAGGTTTCTCAGTTCAGCAAGGAGCCCATCCTCCCAAGTGGGATGGCTTTGGAGAAAGCTTGGCCCCAAATTAATGGAGATTAGTTATTTTGGCCTTCAGTAACTTTAAATGAACCTCCTCTCAATAAATCAGTGATATTCCTTCAACTAGCTTGAACTCAGGCCATGAAGGTCTTTAAAGCTCAAACCAGTATTCTGTATTTCTTCAGCAAAAACATGCACCCAATGTAATGCTCTTAACACAGAGGAAGGAAAAGTTGATCTCAGCATCTTGAATACTAGGAAATATTCAGACATGAACACCAGGTTCCCCCCCCCCCCCCCGTTGTATGTTGTAGCAGAATGTAGTTGACAAA
>NW_015434871.1:0-1064 GCF_001527695.2 Protobothrops mucrosquamatus | reverse complement strand
GAAATCCTGTCAATGGAAAAGAATTTAGAGTCAGAAATCAATCCCTAGCCTTATTCGGATGTTTATCATAAAATTTATATATCAATCTATCAGCTGTTACATGAGCACTTTTCACCCAGGTGGCCTCTGATGGTGGGTAACTTTTCCATTGCACTAGATACTGTAATTTTCCCTTCCACAACCTTGAGTCAAGGATTCGCTTTATCTCATAACAAGAGGACCAGGTGCCTGTTTGGGAGGAGGTCTCAATGTAGACTCTTTGCATAGCGTCAATAGACTGCAGTGGAACACAGGGTGGATTTTTCCTAGAAGAGGAGGAAGCTTTAATTCAACTGTGACTGGATTTATAATATGTACTAAAGGGAAAGGACCAAGGAATTCTGGTCCCAAGTTTTTACTAGGCAGTTTGAGTCTTAGATATTTTATAGAGCGGTAAACCTTTTCGCCCACATGAAATGATCTCTGCCCCCCCTCTTGTTTGCCTGCTCTTTATAAATTTTTGAGGTTTTTGTCAAAGCTGCTTTTGCATTGTCCCACACAGTTTTCCAGGAAGTCACCCTTTGCGAAACAGAATCCTGAGGGAGCTCAGGCACGGGAATGAATTCTCTACCAGTCATGATTTTAAAAGGAGTGAGTCCAATGCTACAATGTACTGTGTTATTGTAAGCCACCTCAGCGAAGGGGAGCAGGTCAGCCCATGTAGTCTGTTGGTAGTCCACACAGCACTTAATATATTGCTCCACCATTGAGCTAGCCTTTTCAGCAGCTCCATTAGTAGACGGGTGAAAAGCCGATGACAGTCCCTGCATGGACCCAATAAGTTTCAGAAAGTCTTTACAGAACTTGGCAGTGAATTGCACCCCCTTATCTGATATAATCTGCTTTGGAGCTCCATGGAGTTGGTCGATATGTTTGAGAAACATTCTTGCCAATTTCTTTGTGGAGGTGAGACTGGTGCAGGCAATGAAATGAGCTTGTTTAGAAAAATGATCCATCACCGTCCATATTACCATATTTCTGCTACTTTCTGGCAATTCTACAATAAAATCCATGGCTATTTCTTC
>NW_015434870.1:0-1064 GCF_001527695.2 Protobothrops mucrosquamatus | reverse complement strand
ATTCCGTGCGGCCGGCCTGGCGTAGTTTGATTATGTTTCAGTGGGGATTTTTGTATGGGTGTGTTTTTAGAACAGGCCTGTTATTTAATTCGATTTTAGAACAGAAACTATTTATTTATTATCGTGGTTTTTAGTATCGCCTGTTCACCGCCCTGAGTCCCGTAAGGGAGATAGGGCGGTATATAAATTTAATAAATAATAAATAATAATAATAAGGTCCCTTCCAGCTCTATTCTATTCTATTCTATTCTATTCTATTCTATTCTATTCTATTCTATTCTATCCAATGTCAAGTATGGTAGAAACACAACCATACAGGCACATTTAAAAAAATTTCATCCAGAAGCTTTATTCTGGCAGAGGAACTGGGTGACCATGCTGGTGAAAGAGCCAGTAGCCACAGTTGACCCTTTGCCTTGATGGGGGTGTGGGGGGAAGGCTGAAGGAGACGGGCCAAGCCAGGAGGCCTTACCTTAAAAAGCGGCACTGCGTGGAGGGGCTGCTCTCCCATGCACACCAGATCGACCCCGATCCCTGCAAAGAGAAGAAATCCAAAGACAGCTATGAGAAGGAGTGGGAAAAGCTAACATTCTCACTGCTAGAGAACTGGATCAAAGTGGTTCAGTTTTAAAATGCTTTTCTTTGTGAGCAAACCTTTGAAGGACATCAAAACCCCGAGACTGCTGGAAAAAGGTTGGACCTTGGACCAGCATTCACATTATGGCCTTGTGTGTGAAAACACTCTCTTGTTTTGAGTGGAGAAAGCTACCAGGGCTATCTTTCAAAGCATGTATGAAAAGTCAGATAGGAAGAGGGAAGGGAATGTCCAGCTTCACAATTCCTCACCCACAATGAAAACCCCCCATTTTGCTGATAAAATACGATGCTCGTCTCTTTGATTGATGTCTCATAAGCATCACTTTATTTTACTGATTCTAAGATCTGACTTTCCCTTACTTATAGCGAAGATGGAAATGGGCTACTAAGGACTACTAAGGAGGTAACAAGTCAACAATGAGGTATAAAGGATGTGCAGACTGAGAAAAGCCCTACCTGCCAGCACC
>NW_015434869.1:0-1064 GCF_001527695.2 Protobothrops mucrosquamatus | reverse complement strand
AAGCGGGACTGACCTAGGGTGAATTTTAAATAGGGATAATTTTTAATGATTTTAATAATGTCACAGACTATAAATATTTGGTTTTAATTGGCTTTTATAGGGGAAATGTTGTGTTGTGTTGTTTGTGTTGTGTTATTTTAATATGCTGTGAGCCGCCCTGAGTCCCATGGGGAGAAGGGCGGCATATAAATTATGAAAATAAAATAAATAAATAAATAATAGAATAACAGAGTTGGAAGAGAGCTTGGAGTTCTTGTCCAACCCTTTGCTCAAGCAGGAAACCCTATACCATTTCAGATGAATGGCTGCCCAGTCCCACAACTTCTGAAAGCAAGCCGTTACACTGGTTGATTGTTTTCATAATCAAGAAATTTCTCCTTAGTTCTCCTTGGTTTTCTCCTTGGTTAATTTTCAACCACTGCATCTTGTCTTTCCTTCTGATGCTTTGGAAAATAGATTGCCCCCCTCTTCTTTGCAGCAGCTCCTCAAATATTGGAATATTACTATCATGTCATCCCTAATCCTTCTTTTCATTAAACAAGACATACCCAGTTCCTGCAACTTGTTCTCCATCTTCCTTAGGCAATGAACTGCCTATACAGTGGAACACTGATGAAGACAAACCCAGATTGCTTTTCTGTCTTCTCTGCACTGCAAGTTTTCCTTTGTTCAGGATATTTTCCTTCTCTCCTCAACAGAAGCAATTGTGTAAGACAGGTATTTCTAGGGGGTAAAGAAAATAATCTTTGGATCAGAAATTACTTGATGCCCTGGGTAAAGGTTATATAGGTTGGTCAGGGTTCTCAGTAGGCGTGCACCAGAGCCCCTTCATTTGCATGCATGCACATATGTGCACACGCACACACACACACACACACACACACACACACACACCATATGTATGCATGCATTTACTCATCTTTCCAAAACCCTGATGAAATCTCCTGATCTGCAATACAGGTAGTCCTCAATTTGCAACCATTCATTTAGCGACTAGTGAAAGTCACTCAAAAAAGATAACTTACAACCAGACCTCACACTTACGGCCATTGTAGCATTCCCCA
>NW_015434868.1:0-1064 GCF_001527695.2 Protobothrops mucrosquamatus | reverse complement strand
AACAGCAATAGCAAATATTCACCAAAAACCAAGGAATTGTGGGTCTCGAAACTATTAACCTTGACAAACAAACATTTAAATAGTGATAAGGGTAGCAAATATCTTCAAGAATAAAACAAAAGTCATTCAATCCTAGAAGACTGAAGAAATATAAGTCATGATTAACCCACGTAAAGGAACTTGAAATTAAAGACTTAAATTCACTACTTGAATCTTATGTCCAATTCTGGATAGGTTTGATGAAGAGACACAAAGCTTATAAAGAGAGATGAAAAGAATTGAAATGTTGCTTAGAGAAGAAAGAGGAGGTGAAATGACACTATTCAAATGCCTGAAAAGATGTGGGCTTCCGGTGGCTCGGCGGCTGCCGAAGGGGGTTGTTTTGACAGCCTCCCGTTCAGGACTGCGTAAAAAGTGCTGAAACAGCGCTTAACAGCTGTTTGGCGCTTTGAAACTTCTCTCCGGGCAAAGGAGAGAAGGAGAGCTTGCTCGTGAGTAGGAGTCGAGTTCCCTAGCCTCCCTGGGTTTTCCCAGCGAGGTGAAGGTGAGAACTCCTCTGGAGCTCTGAGCTTCTCCGCAGATCGGGACGTCTTCGCTGCAAGCGAAGCCAGACGCCGTCTCCACTTCTGATTTTTTTTGAATTAATTGTGAGTACCTTTCACAGACGGAGCTAACTAGGAAGTCTGAATTTTTTTATAAAGAACTTAAAACTTTGACTCAGACTTTAAAGTACTCTTCTCAAGGATTGAAAATCGAAAGTTACTTTCTGGAGAAAAAAAAAAGGCTGCGGTTTGCCGCTTCTTTGTTCTAAAGAGATACTTTTACTTTCCTTCCGGTTGTGGATGGCTACATTGTTTTTTAACTCTTTTTATTTTTTTTATTTTTTTTTTCACCATACACCATACACCAAAACTACATAAACATAACTCTTTTCTTCTAACAGAACAGTGCTTTACATTTTAAATGTTCTTTACATCTTATTTACATTTTATATACATCAATAATTATATCTTTTTCTTTCTCTGTTCTAGCCAATTATAACATTTATTCCAAATTTCATAAAA
>NW_015434867.1:0-1064 GCF_001527695.2 Protobothrops mucrosquamatus | reverse complement strand
AGACAGACAGACAGACAGACAGACAGACAGACAGACAGACAGACAAATAGATAGAGAAGAGAGAGAAGAGAAAAGAAATGGATGATAGAAATATAGAAGGGATAAGAGAGAGAGGAGAAATAGATAGACAGACAGACAGACAGACAGACAGATCCAGTGTTTCTCAACCTTCACAGCTGGAAAATGTGTGGACTTCAACTCCCAGAATTCCCCAGCCAGCCTGCTTTTAAGATGTCAGGATTTCTGGGGGATTCTGAGAGATTCTGGGAGTTGAAGTCCACCCAACATAAAAGTTGCCCATGTTAAGAAACTCTGTGCTAGAGAGATGTACAAGTTACAAACAGCAACAAAATGTGTGATGGGCCGAACATGCCTCACAATCGGGACGCCTGCAGACATTCGCACAACTTGAGCAATTGTCTTTCACAACAGGATAAGCGCTCATTGTGGAGAGGAAGCTAATAAGAATACGGTCCCCCCAGTTTCATTTTGTTTTTTCACACAACTAATTCCAGTTAGTTATGTGTGGGGAAAAAAAAAAAAGCGTAAATGGGACTCTGCTTCAGCTTTAAAGGCAGTGGGTTTGAAAGTATTTTTGCAATTATTTTTATTACTTAAGACAGTGGTTCTCAACCTTTTTAATGCCGCGACCCCCAACCGGTCGTAAGTCGAGGACTAAACCGGTCGTAAGTCGAGGACTAAACCGGTCGTAAGTCGAGGACTACCCAACCGATCGTAAGTCGAGGGCTTTCCCTGCCCGGGAGCGCCGCGCATGCGTGGTTCCGCCCCCTGCACCGGCCGAGGCGTAGCTGGCAAGCGGCAGAGACGGAGCAGGCCGACCACCAGCTAGCTCAGCCCTGCCTGGGCTAGCTGACGTGATAGCCGGGGTGGCGGTTGGAACCCCCAGACTTATGGTCTTGGGGGATTTCAACCTTCCATCAGCGGGCGAGACGTCGGCGGCAGCTCAGGAGTTCTTGGCTTCCATGACGGCCTTGGACTTGACCCAGTTAATTCAGGCCCCCACCCACACGGGTGGACACACACTGGATCTAGTTTTTGTCTCT
>NW_015434866.1:0-1064 GCF_001527695.2 Protobothrops mucrosquamatus | reverse complement strand
TTGTCTCTGGCCAGTGGCAAAATGATCTGGAAACAGGGGAGGTAATCATTGAGCCTCTGTCATGGTCAGATCATTTACTCCTGAAGATGGACTTCCGGACCGCTCCCCCCCGCCGCAGGGAGACGGAACCGCGTAGATGGTTCCGTCCCAGGCGCCTGATGGACCCCGAGAGGTTCCTGACGGAGCTTGGGCCATATCCAGAGGATCTAGTTCACGACTCGGCGGAAAATCAGGCGGCGGCCTGGGAAGTAGCCGCTGCCGCAGCACTGGACCGAGTCGTGCCTTTGCGGCCTCTGACCCGGCGCAGATCTCAACTGGCCCCTTGGTTTACAGAGGAGCTGAGAGAGATGAAACGCCGGAAAAGACGCCTAGAGAGCAGTTGGAGGGCTAGCCAACCCGAATCCGACCGAGCACAGGTAAGGATGCATGTTAGATCCTACCTAGTGGCGATGAGGGTGGCTAGATCTAATTACTATTCCACACTCATCGCGTCATCAGATAACCGCCCGGCCGCCCTCTTCAGGGTGACCCGCTCTCTCCTCCAACTGAGGGAGGGAGGGGATCCCCTGGACGGGAGGGCCGAGGACTTTGCGCAATATCTGCATGACAAAGTTGCTCGGATCCGAGAAGGCCTTGACTCTGACTGGGTGGCCCCGGGGGAGGAGACGGGAGCAGGTCTTGAGACTGTTGTATGGGAGGAGATTGACTCTGTGGCTCCCGAGGACGTGGACAGGATCCTGGGGAGGCTGAATGCAACCACATGTTTACTGGATCCGTGCCCCTCCTGGCTAGTACTGGCGGCTCGGGAGGGTACACGAGCCTGGCTCCAGGGAATTGTAAACGCTTCTTTGTGGGAGGGTGCCTGCCCCGCGGCCTTAAAGGAGGCGGTGGTGAGGCCCCTCCTTAAGAAGCCCTCCCTGGACCCAGATGTATTGGCTAACTATCGCCCGGTCTCCAACCTTCGCTTTGTGGCGAAGGTTGTTGAGAGTGTGGTTGCGCAGCAGTTCCCTCGACACCTGGAGGAAACAGTCTATCTGGACCCGCTCCAGTCGGGCTTCAGGCCG
>NW_015434865.1:0-1064 GCF_001527695.2 Protobothrops mucrosquamatus | reverse complement strand
AGAATAGAATAGAATAGAATAGAATAAATGGAATGGAATGGAATGGAATGGAATGGAATGGAATAGAATAGAATAGAATAGAATAGAATAGAATAGAATAGAATATATGGAATGGAATAGAATAGAATAGAATAGAATAGAATAGAATAGAATAGAATAGAATAGAATAGAATAGAATAGATGGAATGGAATGGAATGGAATGGAATAGAATAGAATAGAATAGAATAGAATAGAATAGAATAGAATAGAATAGAAAATATGGAATGGAATAGAATAGAATAGAATAGAATAGAATAGAATAGAATAGAATAGAATAGAATAGAATAGAATAGAATTATAGAATGGAATGGAATGGAATGGAATAGAATAGAATAGAATAGAATAGAATAGAATAGAATAGAATAGAATAGAATAGAATAGAATTATAGAATGGAATGGAATGGAATGGAATAGAATACTTTATTTGACCAGCTATGATTAGACACACAAGAATTAGTCCCTTCAGTTTTCTTGGCAAGATTTCAGAAGCAGCTTACCTTTGCTGCCTTCTTCCTACACTGAGAGAGAAGGTCCGGCCCAAGGTCACCCAGCTGGCTTCATGCCTAAGGTAGAACTAGAACTCACAGTCTCCTGGTTCCTAGGCAAATGCCTTAACCACTACCCAAACTGGCTCACTTTTTTAAAAAATTAATCTTAAATAATAGCGACGTTTAACCGAACAACAGAATATAAATGAGAATAAGCAAATAAATGCTGGGGAGAGATTGAGACTGGATTAACTGTTCTTCTTTCCCCCTTTTGTAGCTTCAGGTGCAGATTTTGGAATAAAAAGTAATAGGCCCTTCCTGGATATTTAGTCTTTACGGGTCCTTAACGAATGCCTGCACTTTGTGACCGAGGCTTCTGTTGACTTGTGCTCCTTTGGCATAATGCCTTTGGAGAACTGGATTTCTCCTTCCTTTGTTGGCTCCCCGATTCTGCGTCTCCACAGGTATGTCAACATTTAGCCAGAATGAGTTAAAGTCAAGTGTGGGTCACTTCTTCAACTGCTGTTTTTGGCTTG
>NW_015434864.1:0-1064 GCF_001527695.2 Protobothrops mucrosquamatus | reverse complement strand
GGGGGGGGGAACATGACAGTAGTTTTCCAGTATTTGAGGGGCTTCCACAAGAGCAGTTGAAGAGGGGGTCAGCTTATTTTCCAAAGCACCAGAGAATAGGACAAGAAACCATGGATGGAAACTAATTAAGGAGAGAAGCAACCTGGAATTAAGGAGACACTTCCTAACAGTGAGAACAATTAACCACTGGAACAGTTTGCCTTCAGAAGTTGTGGGTGCTCCATCACTGGAAGTTTTTAAGAAGAGACTGGACAGCCACTTGTCTGAAATGGTATAGGGTCTCCTGCTTGAGCGGAGGGTTGGACTAGAAGATCTCCAAGATCCCTTCCAGCTCTATTCTATTCCAGCTCTGTTCCACAAGTCTTGAGGGTGCCAAGTTTGGACACTCCTGATGTAGATTGTAATTTTGGAGAGTTTGTGGGCACCAAGAAATGGCTGCCTGCATCCACCAGCCCTCTTCAAGAAGAGTAATACACACTCAGCCAACACACGCAATAACATTCCAAAAATATTTTAAAAATATGGTATCTTCATACACAGCAGTTTACAGTATAATGCCTTGGTAAGACCACACTTGGAATACTGCATCCAGTTTTGGTCACCGCGATGTAAAAAAGATGTTGAGACTCTAGAAAGAGTACAGAGAAGAGCAACAAAGATGATTAGGGGACTGGAGGCTAAAGCATATAAGGAACGGCTGCTGGAATTGAGTATGTCTAGTTTAACAAAGAGAAGGACGAGGGGGGACATGATAGCAGTGTTCCAATATCTCAGGGGCTGCCACAAAGAAAAGGGAGTCAAGCTACTCTCCAAAGCGCCTGAAGGCAGGACAAGAAGCAACGGGTGGAAATTAATCAAGGAGAGAAGCAACCTAGAACTAAGGAGAAACTTCCTGACAGTTAGAACAATTAACCAATGGAACAACCTGCCTCCAGAAGCGGTGAATGCTCCAACACTGGAAGTTTTTAAGAAGAGACTGGACAGCCATTTGTCCGAAATGGTATAGGGTTTCCTGCCTGAGCAGGGGTTGGACTAGATGACCTCCAAGGTCCCTTCCAACTTTA
>NW_015434863.1:0-1064 GCF_001527695.2 Protobothrops mucrosquamatus | reverse complement strand
GCTTTCTCAACAACACTGTCTATTGCCTGTCTAGTTTGTGTTGTATCCAGCACATGCTTTGAAGGCGTCTGAAGTTCTCTGCTTGCTTCTCTTGTGGGAGAGGTCATGGCGGATATTACCACGCTTTGTTCTGCCCCCTCTGTTCTCCTCAACTGACCTGCTACTGTGCTTAGATCTTCACCAACAGTCTTTCGAGATGGCAAAATGGGCTCTGTAGTCTTTCTAACAACAGCACTAGCTAAATTGCTTTTAGAACAGGGCTCAGGATGAACGGGGATGAAATCCATAACCTTCTCTTTGATGGCTTCCTCAGGCACCACTTCTGGAAACATAATACAAAAAATTACATAACCACCTGCTGCTGGGTCATAGAAAAAGACATTCCCTACACATTTGCTAGTCCAGTTTTGCCTTATTATGACAACTTGAGTACGCCATAATTGCTTGGATTCATGAAGTGAGCAAGCCATAAAACCTGGTTTATCAACCAGAGTTGAATTCACATTACCCCTTAAACCAAAGCCCAAGAAAACACAGTTTAGTGCAATAGGGGAATCCCATAATGTTAAAACAGCCAATGCGCAAGGCAAGCCGTATGAAGTTGTGCCTATCTCATCTTCCTTACCCTCTACATATCCATAATCATGCATGAAGATGATCTAATCCAACCTTTTTTCTCCTTGTGATACACATGACAATGAGATTTTGTAAGAAACTAGCTCTCTTGGTTACTGTCAAGAACTTGACTCATTTTGAGCATTACCTGGCTGGGCTGCAACCTGAGAACATTTGTAGAGTTTGTTGACTTTTGCAATGTCCGAAACACTCAGGTTCCATCTTTGGCCGAGGAATGCAGGAGGACCGGAAAGTGGGATGATGGTAGGCAAGCCAGTCATACTGAAAGCATTCCTGAAAATGGTGAGAAGATGATGTAGTTCAAACTTCCCTTTTGTAGTAGATCAAGTGAAATAACAAATCTTAGGCAGAGAATGTTTTTCCCCATTCCCCCCATCTCTCTCTCTCTCTCTCTCTCTCTCTCTCTCTCTCTCTCTCTCTCTCTCTCT
>NW_015434862.1:0-1064 GCF_001527695.2 Protobothrops mucrosquamatus | reverse complement strand
GAGAGCGTCCTTCCTATCTGCCGCTCCTCTTACAACGAAGTGGCCGGCTACAGCTACAACATTGGCCTTGTGGTCCCCTATGACAACATCTAGGCAGGGTGGGAAGAAGGGAAGTCCAGCTGAGCTGGACCCTGGAGAAGGAGAACCCCAAGGATGGCGTTCCTGCAGACCTCTTTGGAGGGCTCGGAAGCCACGGGTTAGCCAAGCAGGCAGCAGGAGAAGGGGGGGTGAGCACGTGGGGGTCTCCCCAAAGCTTTAATAACAGCGCTATGGGAACGAAGAAGAGATGGTGGCTAACAGGAACCATGATAGATAGGCAAGAATCGGGAGATGATGATAAAGGCTTTAGCCCAAGAATCAGGAGGTAGTAAGACAGGCTGTAGCCCACGTGTGCAGAGACCATTCTGGGGGAAGGGAGGGCTTCCATTCCTTGCACCTAGCTGAAATAGTTTAGTGCTGCCTTTCCAAAACAGGCGCCGACACTACCTGCAACATCTGGAGATCTTAAGAAGAAGAAGAGACTTTGGGAGCGTTTTTCTTGTAAATAAAATATCTTTATTAAGTGTTGGTCTCGGGATGAGGGGGTTGGTGTGCTTGAAAATGGCTGTTTCATTCTCAGGGGTGCTGGTTTTCGAAATCCCACATTAAGAGAAAATCCAGAGGCCATCCCAGTCGGAGAAAATCCTGCCGCAGGTAAGTCATGCACGTGTGTAAGTATCCTTTCTTCTCCAGCTCCACTGGCACTTTGCCTGATCGCACCAGGACTGCCGAAGCAGCACCCCTCCTCCTTAACCGTGCTGCCTGGGGCTGCTGGGAGTTGTAGTACATCTCTAACTTGGTGCAGATGGGGATCTTTCCCTGATCTGTTCTCCATGCCAGTTTTTGCTGGCTTGGTCACAAGTCATCTTGTGGGGCCTCCCTGCTGGGTGGGCTAGGGCAGCTGCCAAACCAGCAGGGAGAGCACCACAGTTATTCCTCTCCTCGGCCGTTGCAGCATGGACTGAGGATGATGGGACTTGGTGGCCAGAGAGAACTCGGACGGGCAAGGCCTCAGCACCTGAGAG
>NW_015434861.1:0-1064 GCF_001527695.2 Protobothrops mucrosquamatus | reverse complement strand
GGGCACCAATTTGACTTTAATAACACACGGATCATATCTAGTGATGCCAAAAAAGGGGGCAGACTATTAAAAGAAGCCTGGTTTTCAGATAACAACTCCATTAATCGCCATGTGGATCTTTGCCCCACACAGCAAGCACTGAGAAAATGGAACAAGAATCATCACTCCACTCACCATAAACAACCTAACCGACATAGACGAACTCGAGAAGATGATAAAGGGTTAAAAGACCACCAAACAGGAGACTTGCATGTTTTCCGACACCTCCTCAATAAACCCCCTGGATGGAAGAACGAAGACGACCGTGCCAGAAAGAGGGTGAGGGTGACTGACAATAACATTCTCAAATCCAATGCTGCTTGCACCATTGAGGAAGAGCAGCCTAGACAGGACTTTGGAGGAATGGAATGCAGAGAATCCATCTCAAGTGAGAACTATAACTGCCACCAATAGACAGAGCAACAGAGTTTGGTCAGCACTAGAAATACCAAGACAGATAACAGAGGGAAAGGCACTGAGACAGTTAACAAAAGAGTCAAAATAAATGATAGCGTCAAACAGGATGCAAACATCATAAAAACGATTGAAATGCAGACCAACCAGACAAGACTGAGGACTTGCTCCAAGAACCGAGCGCAACATTATTTAAATCATTCCTTTAACTGGCTTTTAACCCTGAAGATGTTGGGAGCTCCCAACGAAAGCTCGGTTTTCAATTAAAATATTTTTACTTAAACCCTCCTGGTGATCGTAAATTAATTAGTTATTTCATAATGAATACACCCGGGAGTCATATTTTTACAGATATCATTAACCGTACATCTCATACAAGTATTTAAGAACAATGGATACCCATGGAAGTTCGTTAAACGTTACAGCCTCCCTTGTGGACCTCCCCACAGAACCAACATAGAAATACCTAGTATTCAACCTACCCGTATTGTGCTGCCTTATATCAATAACGTTTCGGAAGCCACGGCCAGAATTTTAGCCCCCCACAACATCAAGGTAGCACATAAACCTAGTCATACACTAAGATCTGCGATCATGAAGATCAAAGACCC
>NW_015434860.1:0-1064 GCF_001527695.2 Protobothrops mucrosquamatus | reverse complement strand
ATATATATATATATATATATATATATATATATATATATATATATATATATATATACAAAGGACACAAAGGATATCAATCCTTTGTGTCCTGCCATAATATCTACACTTCACAAGATATGCCTGCAAGAAAGCTTTTGAGAAAGAAAGTGGCAACAGAAGGTCCCCATATTTCCTAAACTTTCCTGTATAATAATTTTCATCCTCCTCCTTCTAGAGGTGAATATACCCTAGCACAAGCGTCTACAAACTTGGCCCTTTTATGACTTGGGTACTTCAACTCCCAGAATTCCTCAGCCAGCGTGCCTGGCTGAGGAATTCTGGGAGTTGAAGTCCACAAGTCATAAAAGGGCCAAGTTTGAATACCCCTGCCCTAGTAGCAGGGGTACTCACAAGTACACGTTGTCCTAACTCTTCCACATATAATTTATAGCTACTGGGTATTATTGGTGTTCTGAGCCACCCAGAGATTGGAGGCCATACAAATCATTTAAACAAATAAATAAAACAAAGAAAATGTCTGTATAATAATTGGTGTCATTACATGCAAGTAACACTGGATTGAACAGTAATGCAAATGAAGTTATTAGAGAGCCAGAATTCATACCAGCTTTCTTCCCAACCACTGGAGCCATCACAGGAGCAACTTCAAGTGCTGGTTCCACAGCTGGCCTAGGAGATTTCAGAGCTGTGGAAAGAATTAAGCAGCATTTTGAAAATGAAAGTTTCAAACCTCGGTTTATATGCATACATTATAGTAACACTTTGATTACTGTATTGGCTAACTATTTGTTTAAAAGGACTTACCTACAGCAGGCTTTGGTTCAGGAATCATTGCTGGTTTAGGTTCTGGAACTTTGAACACAAAAATAATAAGTTGATTAATGAACCACCTTGGAGACAGAGTACTGAAAATCAGCTAGAATGCAAAAGTCAAAGAGACAGACACAACAGCAGAAGACAACCACTTCCATTTCACTGTCATAATTTTCACCCCTGCAAACATAACTGGTTTGAGCCATGCAGAGTCAAATAAAAGCATCATAATGGAGGAGGAGGAGGAGGAG
>NW_015434859.1:0-1064 GCF_001527695.2 Protobothrops mucrosquamatus | reverse complement strand
TAGATCCTGCACAAAAGATTGTTTGAGAAAGGTTTAATATGGAATACGGTCCTTTGCTGTAAGCCATTAGTAATCCTGTTTTGCTCAAATGACTTTATTGTTATTTTTTTGATGACCATTCTGCTCCTTCTCCAACTTCCTAATAGTTAGGAAAGTTGTTTCTAAAATAGATAGAAAGTCAAACTTCTTTTTCCCTTCAAAGAAACGAAATTAAACCAGTACCATTTCGTAAGCAACACTCAGTATTTGACACTAACAAAGGTAATTCCAAAATGCGAAGGGACACTGCCATTTTCAACCTTTTGTACTGTTTTACCTGCATCCTATACAAGCAATGTTGTCTTTACTTTTTGTTCTGGAGCAAATGTCATTGTAAACCCAACTGTGTTCCTCCATTTCAAAATACAATTGTATGGTGATGGTAGTCAAACCAATAGTAAAACAGAGTTTTTAAAATGAAATCTTAATTCTCAAATGCAAAGATAATTTAGCCAAACTTTCTTTAGTCTGGTGCACTTCAGCTTTACTGAAGTATAATCCTCAGAATTTCCCAACTAGAGATCTGATGGATGCCAGAAAACTGAGTAAGTTCCTTGTCTTCTAAACTGTGACATGCCTATTTTAGGATTTGCTTCAGTTGTCATATGTTCTCATACCAAGATGGCAGGAAACTATGCTGTCGGGTTTCAACAGTCATAGTCAGATAGATGTCTGAGAGCTGCTAAAAAGGGGGGGGGAAAGGTGTATGTTGCCTAGGATCATAGATTTTCCATCTCTTTCCTCACTGATGTGGTTTGCAAAATTTAGGAAAAACTACCAATGGCTTTTGTGATAATAGCAATAGCACTTATTTTTATTTTATTTTTTTTATTTTTCCCATTTATACCCCGCCCTTCTCCCGAGGGACTCAGGGCGGCTTACAGGTAAATAAAAACAGTATAATACAATAAATATCTCTAAAAGCCAAATTAAAATATATATTAAATAACCTGTATTAAATTTAATATTATAAAATCCCTTTAAAATCCCTATAAAATCCCCCCCTAGGCCAATCCCGCTTGATG
>NW_015434858.1:0-1064 GCF_001527695.2 Protobothrops mucrosquamatus | reverse complement strand
TTTATTAGAATTGGACTCAGAAACTGAACTAGTCAAAGATTGTATGATTAAATGGGCTCAAAATATAGGAGAAACAATACCTATGGACACTTGGGAGTTGATCTGGGTGAGAAATGTGAAGTTTACACAAGCACAAAATTTACGTGAAAATTTTTATAAGATGTTTTATAGATGGCACCTGGATCCCTCAACTATGTCTTGTATTTATCCGAATTATGAATCCAAGTGCTGGAGGTGTGGTCATCCAGATGCAACTTTTTTTCATATGTGGTGGACTTGTAAGGTTATTAAGGCCTTTTGGGTACAATTATGGTGGAACTTACAGCAGATTTTAAAAAAAAGGATTATTTTCCTTCCACAGTTGTTTCTTTTAGGTATTGTGCAAGATTTAGATGCAAAAGAAATAAATCTGATGCTTTATTGTTTATCTGCTGCCTGATTGCTAATAGCCCAAAGTTGGAAGAGCCCAATTCTGCCTACGATGGGAGACTGGAGATTGAAAGTTTCGTATCTTGCTGAAATGGCAAAGATTTTGGCTTACTTGAAGAACCATTCGAATGAACAATTTTTATCAATATGGAGAAGATGGATTGTTTATATTCAAAAGAAACATAGAGTGGTAGAATATAATTTAGGTTTTTAGATTTTCTAAGTTTGTTTACTTTTATCTTTTCTTGTAGATTAAGATATTTTGTGGAGTTAGAGATATTAGTATTTGTTTACTTTTAAATGAATATTATCCTGGGATTAGGTTTGGGAAGTTTTTTTGGGGGGGGGTGGGGGTTATTGTTTGTTGATTGTGCTTACTTATGACTGTTTTTTTTATGATGGAAAAAATAAATAAAATTTTCTAAAAAAAAACAACAACAGATAATAATAGTATGGCAAGCCCTGAAAATGCATAGGCAACAGCAAGAAAAGAAGAAATGAGGGGAATAAAGGTAAATACATTTGAGGGGCTTTGATGGCATGTTCATGCAGACATAGATTTCTATATTCATCCCACCTATATTAATATCTCATTTCTTATCCTTTCCTTCACTAGCTCAATGATGATTTTAAAT
>NW_015434857.1:0-1064 GCF_001527695.2 Protobothrops mucrosquamatus | reverse complement strand
TCCTGAAGGAAAGTGGAAAGGTCCGAAGTTTAAGATGCCTGAAATGCACATGAAAGCTCCCAAAATCTCCATGCCAGATTTTGACTTTAACTTGAAAGGACCCAAAGTGAAAGGAGATGTGGATGTCTCAGTACCGAGCTTGGAGGGTGATCTGAAGGGCCCTGCCCTTGACATCAAAGGGCCCAAACTAGACGTTGATATTCCAGATGTTGATCTTGAAGGACCTGAAGGGAAGTTGAAAGGACCCAAATTTAAAATGCCTGAAATGCATATCAAGGCTCCTAAGATATCCATGCCAGACTTTGACTTGGGCTTTAAGGGACCCAAAATGAAGGGGGATGTTGATGTTTCTGTACCAAAGTTGGAAGGTGACCTTAAAGGCCCTGATGTAGATATCAAAGGGCCCAAAGTTGGTGTTGATTTTCCTGAAGTTGACCTTGAAGGGCCTGAAGGAAAACTTAAAGGTCCTAAGTTTAAGATGCCTGAAATGCATTTTAATGTTCCTAAAATCTCTATGCCTGATATAGATTTGAACTGGAGGAAGCCTAAAGTGGAAGGGGAAGCTGATGTAGCTATACCAACAGTGGTGGGGGATTTGAAAGGCCCAAGTGTGGATATCAAAGGTCCCAAACTAGGTGTTGATGTCCCTGATACTGAAATTGAAGGACCAGAAGGGAAATGGAAAGGGCCCAAATTTAAGATGCCTGAAATGCACATCAAAACTCCCAAACTTTCCATGCCAGAATTTGATTTGAATTTGAAAGGTCCTAAAATGAAAGGAGATGTGGATGTTTCTGTGCCAAAGCTAGAGGGGGATATTAAGGGGCCAGAATTTGATATTAAAGCCCCCCAATTAGATATTAAGGACCCTGATATAAGTGTGGAAGTACCAGAGGGAAAGATAAAAGGTCCTAAATTTAAGATGCCTGAAATGCACATCAAAGCTCCAAAGATCTCCATGCCAGATATAGACTTGAACCTCAAAGGTCCAAAACTGAAGGGAGATGTTGATGTTTCTGTTCCCAAACTGGAAGGTGACCTGAAAGGTCCAGATGTGGATATCA
>NW_015434856.1:0-1064 GCF_001527695.2 Protobothrops mucrosquamatus | reverse complement strand
GGGAGAATTGAGAGAGAGAGAGACAAACACACACACACACACAAAGAGGAGAGGGGAACTGCTGGGGCCGGCCCGTATTGAAGAATATGGCCGAATTTACCCGGGCTGGCCGTATATCGGCGTATAACACGCACACATCATTTGCCCCCTATTTTCAGGGGGAAAAAGTGCGTGTTATACGCCGATAAATACGGTACATTGTTCATATAATATTCCCAAATGGGGGCTTCAATGAATTATACAGGTAGTCCTCAACTTACATCCATTCATTTAGTGCCCATTCAAAGTTACAACAGCACAGTTATTTTCAGCCCCACCAATTCCAGGGAACTCTGGGGGTTGCAAGGCTCTGGGGCCAGTAAGCCGCAAACTGCTTACTTTTGCAGTAAATGATATTGCGGAAAAAAGATGGCAAGGCACTTAAAGGTAATCCCAGATTTACAACCATTCCATTAGTGACTGTTCAACAGCACTGGAAAAAAGTGACTTATGACCATTTTTCATATTTACAACTGTTGCAAAATCCCCTTGGTCACGTGATCAAAATTCGGGTGCTTGATAACTGGCATGTATTTATAACAGCTGCACCGTCCCGGGGTCATGTGATCATCATTTGAAACCTTCTCAGCTGGCTCATGACAAGCAAAGGTAATAGAGAAAGCTAAATTCAGTTAACAGTCATAAGATTCACTTAACTGTGGCAAACATGTTGTAAAATGGCATAAGTCACTTAACAACTGTCTTGCTTAGCAATGGAAATGTTGGGCTCCATTGTCACTGTAAGTTGAGGACTACCTGAATTTGAATAACCATTTGAATACTGAGCAGATTATTTTGAACATGCTGAATGATGGTCATTTTTTGATCATGTAAAGATACTTTAAATGATGATTCAGGCCACTTTCTCAATGTTTCCCGTTCTGAGAGCTCTAGCTTGCCAGCACTACTACTCCTAGAATTCCCAATTACTTTGACTATTGGCCATTGTAGTTGAGCATTCTGGAATTCAGAGCTTTAAAACTTGGCCAACAATGTGCCAACAGAAACAAGTTATGCTTTAATTT
>NW_015434854.1:0-1064 GCF_001527695.2 Protobothrops mucrosquamatus | reverse complement strand
CAAGTTCTGAAAAAGAGAATAACAAAGCAAAGATTGAACATTAAGCACCCAAAGGAAAAAGCAACACCACCTATAAATTCTGAGAATAAGCATAGTTTCATGTAGCACATGATAATATAATAAGATTTACAACAGAAGCCAAATATACACCCATTGACTAAGACACTCTTTCCAACTTGGGTGCTTTCCAGATACATTGAGGCTGAACTTGCAGAATTCCCACCCATCATGGCCTTTTATGTTGCTGAAGTTGGAAGGGACTATAAATATCATCTGCAACAATTTTCTGCAATGTGCATGAAAATCAATAAACTATCCTTGAAGGGATGGTTAACAGAATAACAGAGTTGGAAGGGAGTTAGTTATCCCATTTATTCTTAAAATGGGTGGGAATTTCTCAGAAATGGAGAACCCACATTCTCTACAAGTGGCATATCTTTGGGCAAGGGCCTCACAGTGAAAACCTGGACTATGGAATAAACTGAAGCCAAACTGAATTGTGTAGACAGTCTTCAAGGATCCAATTATTACAACTTGGAATGGATTAGATGACCTCAGATCAGTGGTGGGATTCAGCCAGTTTGCACCACTTCAGCAGAACCGGTAGCTAATTTTTTGTTGCCCAGGCCCAGAATGGACTTCCGGAAGTGGCATCCACCCAGAGAACTGGTTGTTCACATATTTGAATCCCACCACTGCCTCAGATCATGTGTTATTGTTGACAGCAATGATGATTAAGTGGATTGAAGCAAAGCATGAACCTGAGAACTTCATTTTTAAAAGGCTCAGAACAAGAGAAACAATTTATGTGCAGTCTGGAGAAGAGAGGGGGTAACCACTGTCGTAGAAATGAGCACCTCCCTATGCTTTGGATGCTTCTGGATTGTTTAATATGTACACATTTTAATCTTGTATCTTATATTTTAAATTTATTTTAATTGTGATGCTTCTGACACGAATAAACAAATCTGTATGGTGTCCCCTTTTTCAGCTGCATCTCCTAGAAGAGGAATACAAAGCCATTTCAGAGGTGACAAGATGGTTGGGAACTCAAAAGTCAGGGC
>NW_015434853.1:0-1064 GCF_001527695.2 Protobothrops mucrosquamatus | reverse complement strand
TCCTACCTTGTGGCAATGAGGGTGGCGAGGTCTAACTACTACTCCACCCTCATTGCGTCATCAGATAACCGCCCGGCCACCCTCTTCAGGGTGACCCGCTCCCTCCTTCAACTGAGGGGGGGGGACCCCCTGGTGGGGAGGGCTGAGGATTTTGCACAATATCTGAATGATAAAGTCGCTCGGATCCGGGAGGGGTTGGGCTCTGACTGGGTGCCCCAGGGGGAGGTGGAGAGAGCAGGTCTTGAGATGATTATATGGGAGGAGTTTGACTCTGTGGCTCCCGAGGATGTGGACAGGATCCTGGGGAGGCTGAATGTGACCACATGTTTATTGGATCCGTGCCCCTCCTGGCTGGTACTGGCGGCTCGGGAGGGTACACGAGCCTGGCTCCAGGGAATTATAAACGCTTCTTTACGGGAGGGTGTCTTCCCCGCGACCTTAAAGGAGGCGGTGGTGAGACCTCTCCTGAAGAAGCCTTCCCTGGATCCAGATGTATTGGCCAACTATCGCCCAGTCTCCAACCTTCGCTTTGTGGCGAAGGTTGTTGAGAGTGTGGTTGCACAGCAATTCCCTCGGCACCTGGAGGAAACAGATTATCTGGACCTTTCCGGCATTGGTCACGTTGGTTAATGATCTCTGGAGGGCCCGGGACAGAGGTTATTCCTCTGTCCTAGTTCTTTTGGACCTCTCAGCGGCTTTTGATACTGTGGACCACAGTATCATGCTGCGGCGTTTAGGTGGGTTGGGAGTGGGAGGCACTGTTATGCGGTGGTTCTCCTCCTTCCTCACCGATCGTACGCAGTCTGTATTGGCAGGGGGACAGAGGTCGACCCCAAGGCCCCTAACGTGGGGTGCCACAAGGGTTGGTCCTCTCTCCACTCCTGTTCAATATTTATGTGAAGCCGCTGGGGGAGATCATTCGTGGCTTTGGGGTGGATTTCCATCAGTACGCTGATGATACTCAGCTGTACATATCCACCCCGGGCCACCCCAACGATGCCCTTGACATGATGACCCGGTGTCTGGAGGCCGTGAGGGTCTGGATGGGGAGGAACAGACTCAGG
>NW_015434852.1:0-1064 GCF_001527695.2 Protobothrops mucrosquamatus | reverse complement strand
GGCTTACAGGCAAATAAAAAACGAAACTATACAATAAATATCTAAAAACAATTAAAATATATATTAAATTAGCCTGTTATTTTTAGAAAAGTTATAAAATCCCTATTAAAATCCCTATACAATCCCCCCCCAGGCCAATCCCGCTTGATGGAAAAGCCATGTCTTGAGGGCACGGCGGAAGGAGGGGAGATCCGGAATAGTCTGGATCTCTGGGGGAAGTTCATTCCACAGGGTGGGGGCTCCCACAGAGAAGGCCCTCCCCCTGGGGGTCGCCAGCCGACACTGTTTGGCCGACGGCACCCTGAGGAGGCCCACTCTGTGGGAGCGTACCGGTTGATGGGAGGTATTTCCAGCACTTAAATCTTTACCAATGTCATCACATTCTGTTAAAAATAATTTACAGCACTGTGCATTAAATTTGTAATTTTAAGTATAAAAATATTTTTATAGTACATTTATTTTTTTTTGTTTCCCATGCTGGTTGGTAGAAGAAATGAATCTTGCTTTAGACTCATCCTGAGACAAATCAGGCTATATCTTGACATGCTAAATCAGCCCCAAACTAAATGTGATGGACATTATACACTTTTAATGGAATCTATTGGCCAGCAAGTCCTCCAGGCTAAAAAGTTATCTGGATAGAATGTTCTTTCTTATCCCAATGCCTTTGAACATTTTTACAAAAAAAAAAAAGTAATGGATCACATTTTCTTTTGCAAATGCACATATGGGACACCTGTAGTCACGAACTTCTGGCCATTGCAATTTTTTCTGCTAATAACTGAACGTTCTTTGCTGGAAGGAACATATTTTGCTCCAAGCAAAAATGATTTGCAAAACCTGGCTATTGCTTCCCATGCAAGTATTTTTTTCTTTTTCTTTTCACTATCTTGTGATACCGCTTAGCCTAGTGATGGCGAACCTTTTAGAGACCGAGTGCCCCAAAACCAACCCCGCCCCCCACTCCGCTCCCCTCCCTGCCCGCTCTACCCTCGCTCCTCCCCGCCCCACCCGCCCGCAGGGCCACCCACTACCTCCACGGCCTGCTGCAGATTGCCCAGGTG
>NW_015434851.1:0-1064 GCF_001527695.2 Protobothrops mucrosquamatus | reverse complement strand
GTTTGGAGACGAGGCGCGCAAGCCGCCGCTTGGAAGCCAGCAGGCCGAGGCTGGGCAGCCGGATCGCGCCAACTTGCCCAGCCGGCTTCGGCCTGCTGCTGGCATCTTCCGAAGGCGCAAAACAAGGGCGATCCTCTTTTCGCCTTTCGAAGCGCCCTCCGCAGACCCCCGAGCCGGCCTGACAGCTGGGCTTCGCGGCTGGGCCTGCTCTGGAGCCTTCTCCTTGCCCTCCCTCCCCACAATCGCCCCTCTCTCCTTCCCTCGCCCCCTTCCCCTCTTCTTAGCTGGGCTCCTGGCAGCGCCACCCGAAGCCGGAGGGAAGGTGCCCCCATTACCTTTGGCCCGGCTGGCAGCGGCGGATCACCGCATCTCCGAGGACCCCCGCGGTCGCGCTCACCCAGCGCGGGGGTCTCCAGGCCGCGGCTCCAGCCCCGGCGACAGCAAGAAGAGACCCCTCCCTCCTCCTCTCTTGGGGAAGGGGAGGACGGGGCTTGCAAAAGGAAGGGCCTCTTGCTCAGGATCGCCTTCCCTCGGCCGGAACAGCCGCGCGCCTTCGCCTCTCTTCCCCTTTCGCTCGCTCGCTTCCTTGCCCAGGCAGCTTTTCCAAGCACGTGCACGCGCAGCAGTGCCCCCCACTTTCTCTTCCCTCTCCCCACCAGATCGGTGGGTGCAGTTTTTCAGATTCCTTCCTTTTCGCCCCCCCTCTCCACCTTCTCTCTCCGCCCGCCCCCCTCTCTTCGCTCCTTCCCAAAGGCGCACGGGGGAGGAAAAATAAACAATAAATAAAACAAAATTGGAAAGAAGAGGGGCGGGTGGGATTGGGCAGGGGGCGGGTGGGGCGTGGGTGGCGAGACCCCCCTCCAGGAGCAGGCCGAGAGGGAGGAAGAGGAGGCCGGGGAGCCCGAGGAAGAGAAAAAGAAGCGAGCGCGGGGAAGGGTCTCTCTCCAGCCTGGTGCGCCGAGGCGAAGGGAACGGCGTCTTTGCAAGGGCGCAGCGCTCCGCCTGGCCAACCAGCTGCGACTGTACACTGGAGGCTGTCTCGGGCCGGCCCTTCGCAGACCCCC
>NW_015434850.1:0-1064 GCF_001527695.2 Protobothrops mucrosquamatus | reverse complement strand
AGAGGGGTTTCTCCTTAGGAGCTTAACAAGGACTCACGTAGGCTGGGACAGAACACAACCAACCAACCAACGGATTCAGTCTCTCTATAAATGGTGAAAAGAAGAAGAGTCCTGATGGGTTGGATCAGAAGAGATTCTTCTAACTCAGGATTTTGTTTTAGAGTGATTTCTCTTACTCTAAGCCAGGGGTGTCAAACTGTCAGCCCGCGGGCCGGATGCATCATAGCGAAACCGCGCCCACCCCATTGCCGGCAATGGCAAAAAAGTCACTATACGTCGCAACACATCACATGTTGTTGCGAGTTTGACACCCCTGCTCTAAGCTATTTCACGTGACCTTGCCAAGATGATTAACAAATGCCCAGGATAAATTTCCATTCCCAACCAAGATATAATTTTCAACAAGAAGTATTGGAATCTTAAAATCAACAAAAACTGGGTTTTTTTAAAAAATCACTGTGGTGCCCCATAACTTTTTCATAAAGAAACGGAATATTTTCAGAGTGAGCTTTCATCTACACCGGATACTCAGTCATAATGACGAGCAAATTATCACGGAGAGGAGCAGCGGCAGGGAGGGGGTTGAATTTGCAGACAGGGTTATATATCACAGAGAAAGCTCTCTCAACCCATTCTCACACAAGGGGAAAAAAAAATCAATTACCCAAATTTAGGCATATTTCAGACAAAACAATAAAACCCAAAAGGTCGTTTTGAAATCAAATAATGTCATGAATAATTATAAAGAGAAGGGAAGGGATACCCACAATCATATAGCCCAAATCAGATGTGCTGTGGTTTACAGTCTTTAAATGTAATCCCATAGCATATTTTCTTCTATTCTGGTTGTACAGTTTAACAGGCAAATTGAAAAAGATAGATGATTTTCTTCCTTCCTTCCTTCCTTCCTTCCTCCTTCCTTCCTTCCTTCCTTCCTTCCTTCCTTCCTTCCTTTCTTCTTTCCTTCCTTCTTCCCAGTCTTCCTATTCCCCTCTCCTTCCTTCTCAGTCTTCCTATTCCCACCTCCCTCCCTCCCTCCCTCCCTCCCTCCTTCCTTCCTTCCT
>NW_015434849.1:0-1064 GCF_001527695.2 Protobothrops mucrosquamatus | reverse complement strand
ATAATAATAATAATAATAATAATAATAATAATAATAATAATAATAATAATAATAATAATAATAATAATAATAATAATAATAATAATAAAGTTGGAAGGGACCTTGGAGGTCATCAAGTCCAACCCCCTGCTCAGGCAGGAACCCTACACCATTTCGGACAAATGGCTGTCCAGTCTCTTCTTAAAAACCTCCAGTGTTGGAGCATTCACCGCTTCTGGAGGCAGGTTGTTCCACTGGTTAATTGTTCTAACTGTCAGGAAGTTTCTCCTTAGTTCTAGGTTGCTTCTCTCCTTGACTAGTTTCCATCTGTTGCTTCTTGTCCTGCCTTCAGGCGCCTTGGAGAATAGCTTGACTCCCTCTTCTCTGTGGCAGCCCCTGAGATATTGGAACACTGCTATCATGTCCCCCCTCGTCCTTCTCTTCATTAAACTAGACATACCCATCTCTTCAGTCTTGCTGAATAATAATGCTGACTTGGTTCCATACAAATCTTCATACATCCTCCACCTCAAATTATCTTTTCCAAGCCACCAATTTTCCTCATTATTAAGTCATTCTTAAACTGGGAGGCCTGATGCATTTGCTGTAGCAAACTTTCTTATGTCCAGCTACTACATGATCCTACTATGTCACCATAGGCCATTGCTCCAGCAATACAGCCAGTAGGAGAGTTGCTGGGAATTGCAATTCAGATTCATCTGGGAAGCCAAATCTTCCCTCTGACAGAAGATCTATTTCATATTGTCCTCTATTATTTCTTGCTCTCTGAGAGGCCATCTGCGCCCTCTTGACTTCCCAGAGTAATGGACATTTGACCTAATGTTGAGCTCCTACAGCATTTGTGAGAGCTGCCACCTCAAGTAGGTGAAAATATCTGTGGATGGTGAGTGTATCTGAATGACTGGCATGTCTCTCTGAACAAATTAGAAGGCTGCCAGGATGCTGCTTTTCCCCCTGTGTCTCTAGAAAGTCCATGTGGTCATACTACCCCTGCATATTATCAGTCTCTAATGTCCCTGTTGTGCTTTCCAGAATCAGTATTGTCTTTGTGTTGACTCTGGTTC
>NW_015434848.1:0-1064 GCF_001527695.2 Protobothrops mucrosquamatus | reverse complement strand
GGGGAAGGGCCGGGAGAGAGAGGCCTAGCCATCTCCTCTCCGTCATGTTCAGAGCCTTCCTCCTCTGATGAGAGGGACCCACCGGACGGAGCCACAACACTATCCCCCACCGCAGGGCCCTTTCCCTGGGTCTGACGGTCGGGATGCGGTCGGGACGGAAACCGGTCGTGAAAGGCCCGTACCAGGTCAGGGGCCTGAACGGAAGACGCGTCCACCCAGCTGAAATCGTCGGGCCCGTACCCCTTCCAGGCGATGAGGTATTGGAAGTGCCCCTTCAGCCAACGGGAGTCCCGAATGCTGTCCACCTCGTACGTCGAGGCGTCGTCCTCGTCGGCTGCGACCGGAGGGGCAGGCGTCGTCGGGCGTCGGAGATGGCTCGCAGGGGCCTCAGGGACCAGGAGGGACCGATGAAACACGGGGTGGAGTCACATGGAGCGTGGTAGAGCCAACCGGTAGGCCACCGGGTTGATGACCGCCTCGACTGGGAAGGGACCGATAAAGCGGTGGTCCAATTTCCTCACCGGCCGGTCCGAAGGTAGGTGTTTTGTGGACAGCCACACCCGATCTCCGACTTCCAGCGCTGGCGTGGCCCGTCGGGAGCGGTTGGCGACCCGCTTATAGTCCTCCTTCGCCCGAATCAGCTGCCGTCGCACCAGTTGCTGCACTGCCTGCAGCTCCGAGAGGAAGTCCTGGGTCTCGGGAACAGGGGAATCTGGGATCGCCAACGGGAACAACCGGGGATGGTAACCGACATTGGCGTGGAACGGGGTCATCTGGGTGGAGGTGTGTTGGGAGTTGTTGAATGCGAACTCCGCCAGGGGAAGGTACTCGGCCCAGTTGTTCTGCTGCTGGTTGACGAAGCAGTGAAGGTACTGCTCCAGGATGCCGATGACCTTCTCTGTGCCCCCGTCAGTCTCCGGATGGTGCGCCGACGAGAGACACACCTGCACCTCCAGCGCGGCCATCAGGCTTTTCCAAAACCGGGCCGTGAACTGGGCCCCGCGGTCCGACACTACCCTGTCCGGCAGGCCATGGAGGCGAAAGATGTGCTGCAGGAACAGACG
>NW_015434847.1:0-1064 GCF_001527695.2 Protobothrops mucrosquamatus | reverse complement strand
AATAGCGCATCCGAAAAAAGACTGAAAAGAAGGAGCTGCTTCTTCTTTACCCTTCATATAAAGTGTGGATTTCACACTTTCGCCTTGTGGCAGACCGATCAAAGTGAATTAAATAATCAAATTTGTTAATTCCCATTTTAAAAAGCATATTTTCAAAACGGCGCAATGAATGGCAAGAACACTGGATTTAAAAAAAAAACCAATGTAAAACAGAGTTAGGGAGGTCTTATGGTAAACAAAAAGAGACATTTTTTTCCTAGGCAGGAAAAGGAGCGAAAGAAAGTGGGCAAATGGATCAGTCTCCAAGGAAAGATTTGGCCTGAAGGCTTTGAATTAAAGTGGTTCGGAGTCTCCTGGCGTTTCTCCACATTTGATTTCAGTGCCCAGGGGAGACCCTTAAAATGGGAAGCATCCAGAATCTGATGTGCAAAAATGTAACAGAATAACAGAATAATACAGCTGGAAGGGACCTTGGAGGTCCTCTAGTCCAGCCCCTGCCCACGCAGGAGACCCTATACCACTTCAGACAAATGGTTCTCACTGTTAGGAAATTGCTCCTTAAATCCAGATCTCTCCTTAATAAATTTCCATCTGTTGCTTCTCGTCCTGCCTTCAGGGGCTTTGGAGAATAGCTTGACTCCCTCTTCTTTGGGGCAGCCCCTCAAATATTGGAAGAGGAGAAAGGAATAATAATCTCTGGATTATTTTTAGTAAGCCTCCCGCTCACATCTTTGATAGTTGTTCCTGGGAAACAGTCTGACTGTCCATTCTACAAATTGCTGGTTCAGTTCCTCTGAGCAATGAATCCTCAATCACCAACACAGGTCTTTGTTTATCTTAAGGAAGTCTGCTCTGATTTTTTCCCCTGCAATTGGTACATTTGGTGTTGTCCCTTTTCCAGGTGCCCACAGGCTCTCTTCCAAGGGGGGGGGGGTATTACTGACAGGAGCCCCAGTCTTCTCTGTGTTTGAGACAGTTCCTCCACCGACCTATTCTTCATGTGCCCCAGATGAGGAATGGGAGGGGGAAAATCTGTCCTTGGAGATCTATGCCACAGGAATCCT
>NW_015434846.1:0-1064 GCF_001527695.2 Protobothrops mucrosquamatus | reverse complement strand
AATAACCACGATCACCAAGAGAAGATAAAATGTTTATAAACAATTAAAAAGTTAAAAACAATTTAAAAGCAATAAAACATTTAAAATTATCGGCAACCGAGCTTTCGTCGGACTCTCCCGACATCATCAGGGTTGCTGAGGCGGTGTTTGGGAGGGTTTATATACAATTCACACATGCCTGCATCCGGCTGCGCGAGCGTGTAACCGGACCTCGGTACACGCGCTCCTGCGCGGTGCCTGTTTTCCCTTTACCCACGTGTAAGCATCTAGCCTTCTTTCCCTGTATGTTGCTATGGGGTCCCTGGGTGTCTTCATCAGGGATCATCTGGGGTTCCTTCCTGCACCTTTCACCCATTGTAACCCTTTCATCCCCCCCCTCTAATCCATCCGTTTTTCCTCCCTCATTTGCTTTACCCCTAATTCTTCTATCACTTTCACAATCTCTCTCGTATGTGCTAGCTTCAGCTCCATTCTCCTGCAAGTTGCTCCATTCTCCTGCAAGTGGGTAAAGGGAAAACAGGCACCGCGCAGGAGCACGTGTACCGAGGTCCGGTTACGCGCTCGCGCAGCCGGATGCAGGCATGTGTGAATTGTATATAAACCCTCCCAAACACCGCCTCAGCAACCCTGATGATGTCGGGAGAGTCCAACGAAAGCTCGGTTGCCGATAATTTTAAATGTTTTATTGCTTTTAAATTGTTTTTAACTTTTTAATTGTTTATAAACATTTTATCTTCTCTTGGTGATCGTGGTTATTTGGACACTATATGGAAGCACCCAAGAGTCGTATTTTTAATTCTATTTCTAGCCATATATATATATATATTACTAATAACAATAACAATAATAAAAATACAGATAAAGGAGGAGAGGGAAACAGCAGGATGGGTGGGAGAAGGATCTTCTATTGGTCCATCAACCACCCTCCAGCATGATGCTTCTCCATTATGGCCTCAAGTCAACTGGCAGAGCCAGGTCTTCAGTCTTTTATGAGAAGCCAGGAGGGTGGGAGCAGATCTCATCTTGGGGGAAAAGATATTCTGAAAAGTAGGAGCCACAGCAGA
>NW_015434845.1:0-1064 GCF_001527695.2 Protobothrops mucrosquamatus | reverse complement strand
GGAGGAGGAGGAAGAGGAGGAAGAGGAGGAGGAGGAGGAGAACTCTGGGGTCCTTGATGCTCTCTCAGTTTGGTTGTTTTTTTGCAGATGTTTCATTACCCAGCTAAGTAACCCCATCAGTGTGAGGAGGAGGAGGAACAGGAGGAGCAGCAGGAGGAGACTATTGTGGGGTCCTTGGTGCTCTCTGAGCTTGGTTGTTTTCTTGCAGAGGTTTCATTATCCACCTAGGTAACATCATTAGTGCTAGAAGGGAGGGAGGAGGAAGTGGAGGAGGAGGAGGAGGAGGAGGAGGAGGGAGGAGGAGGAAGAGGAGGAGGAGGATGACAATGACAATGAGGATGAGCAGGACTGTGGGGTCCTTGGTGCTCTCTAAGCTTGGTTGTTTTCTTCCAGATGTTTCATTATCCAACTAGGTAACATCATCAGGTAACATTAGCCACCTCCTCCCCAGCAATTAACACCCAGATAAGCAGAGCAGTGAAGCATATCGACAGTCCATGACTTACAACAGTTCATTTAGTGACTGTTTCAAATTTCAACAGCGCTGAAAAAAGCAACATTGCCATTTTTCACATTTACAACAGTTGCAGCATCCCCCATGGTCAGGTGATCAAAATCTGGATGGCTCAGCACCCATGACTCTGCAAGTACTCAATGATAGTGGGGCCATTTGCACATATTCACAATTTATACCTCCTATGCTTCTCCTCTGATTCCGGGTCAACGCAACACTGGAAGTCTCTCCCGGTTTCAGTTGTGCTTTATATAGCTTTCTTGTCAGCATAACTTTGCTGCTCACAGTCCCTCTCACGTACACACTGCGCAAAGCTTCCCAGCACTCCTCAGCAGACTGGAGACCCCTCACGTGTTATCAGCTGGCTATCCTCCAAACTCAGGATTATGCTGGCCAAGGCTTTCTCATTCTTTCTCCGGCCCCCATCATCCAGGGCTGCAGGTGGATCAGTAACTATCATTCACAACTCCTCCCTTCGCAGGTGCATCTCCATTTTCAGACTCCAGGAGAGATAGTTTGTCTCATTAAGATGAGACACTGCAAAACCTCC
>NW_015434844.1:0-1064 GCF_001527695.2 Protobothrops mucrosquamatus | reverse complement strand
ATCGCGACCCCATGGACAACGTTCCTCCAGGCCTTCCTGTCCTCTACCATCTTCTGGAGTCCATTTAAGCTCACGCCTACTGCTTCAGTGACTCCATCCAGCCACCTCATTCTCTGTCGTCCCCTTCTTCTCTTGCCCTCAATCTTTCCCAGCATTAGGCCCTTCTCCAGTGAGTCCTTCCTTCTCATTAGGTGGCCAAGGTATTTGAGTTTCAACTTCAGGATCTGGCCTTCTAAGGAGCAGTCAGGGTTGATCTCTTCTAGGACTAACCAGTTTGATCGCCTTGCAATCCAGGGGACTCTCAGGAGTCTTCTCCAGCCTAGTAAAGACTAAAGACTTTGTGGAAAGAGCTGTATAAATGGCCAGCAGTAGCCAAGAGGGCAAGGGGGGCGGTGGTCCAAAAGATTTCCTTAGAGAAAGCTTTTCTGACACTGAGAACATCTTCTGCCATAACTCAGCAACCAGGGCTCTTTGTGTGGAATGCATAATAAGTATTAAATCAGGCAATACATTTGTAAACAATCTCTCATTTTTAAAAGGGGTCTTAAAGATGAACCTTTATTAATGCCTCTTCTCTGGGTTGCCCAGTTTATGTAGATTCTGCAAACAGGAAGCGAGAGTTAATTTCCCTTGTTCACAAAATCTCAAATGGGTTGATTAATTTTGCTGCCAAGACTCTTATTAAATTCAGAAGCGTTTTTGTGCTGGGAGAGGTAAGATTGGTCATAATTATGTCTTGCTTGGGGACTGCCTGCACGGGTTTGGATCTTGTTTTGTTTTCTTAATTTAAACAATTTATATAGCTATTCATCTCACCAAGTGACTAAGGGCAGCTATATAAATTGTTTAACGACACCCCCGCCCCCAAAGGATTGCGATATGACATGGTACACCTTCAGTCAATATTTGAGAGCTAAACCTAAAATCTTGGCTACCAAGGTATCATTTTAAACAAGGTTTATTGCTCCTGCTCACTGCTTTTTTTCTTTTTCTTTTATAAAATTAGAATTTTATTTTTCACTGTTGCACCGTGCCTGAGGAAAAACACCTTTAAATTCTTCATA
>NW_015434843.1:0-1064 GCF_001527695.2 Protobothrops mucrosquamatus | reverse complement strand
TTGCTTAATGAGGTCAAGTACAAAGCCCATGTCTGCATCCACACCACTTTCAGTCAGTTTCTGCTTTGCTTAAAGTTTCTTTCATTTGGCTGGGCGGGTGCAAAGCTGGTGTGTTTGCTTACTTTTTGATTAGCAGGGCACACCTTGAAAATGGGTTAATTCAGTCAACGGGTGAAGCATCTTTTGTGGACCTATCTTGAGGCAGTCGAAGCCAGTTCACGAGTCTCAAGTTATAACAGAACAAGTATTAGATCTTTGCCTGCTTTGAATGGACCCATTTTTGCTCAGTTGGGTGTAGAGCATAATATAGAATTGCCAGTTTTCATGATCATTTTAATCTCCTTTAGCGAGGGAAAACACTGCTTGCTTTGTCTCTTCATTACATTGCCCTAATCCTAGACTAAGTTACTTATTATAGAAAGCCTGTTCCATTCAATGGGATTCAAAGATGCTCAGTAATTGCAATTTACATTAAATATGGTTGTAGTACTTGATGCTCTCTGAGCTTGATTGTTTTCTTGCAGACATGTCATTACCCAAACTAGGTAAGATCATCCGTGCTAGTCAGCAGGCTGCAAATGTTTTCCTTTATAAGTATTTTATGGCTGGAGAGGATCTAAAGTGAAGGAAAAGTTGAAGGAGTTTGCTGAATTGTTGAATTTAAATATTTTAATGGAAAACTGAAGCTACAACCCCAAGTAGATTTTTTTTGTGAGTTTGGATGGATAAGAACCTGATTTTCTTTGTAAGATTTTCTTCTCTCCCTGATCATCCAAGCAGTTCAATCAGAAATGTATATTTTGGATCTACGTTGTTTGCTTTAGGTACCAATTTCAAAACTGGAGAGCAATTTACCCAACAATTTACCCAGCAATTTAGTCCAATGTTGGAAAGGAGTCAATTTTGTATAGCCACTGAAGACAAACCAGTGTTAATGTTTCTTGTTTATCAGCCTGTAGAGACTAACAATCTCTTTACATAGAAGTTTAAAATTCCCAAAACCAATCTCTCTCTCTCTCTCTCTCTCTCTCTCTCTCTCTCTCTCTCTCTCTCTCTCTCTCTCT
>NW_015434842.1:0-1064 GCF_001527695.2 Protobothrops mucrosquamatus | reverse complement strand
ATAGACATCTTCATCATATTTTACTAATATTATGGAGGTAATATCAATTCATAAATCAATATCCTGTTTTTCGTGCTCTTATTAATATTTGATTTCCCATCAATATTTACAGTATCTTTATCAGTTATGATTTTCTCAATATTATGTTTACATAGCTAAAAAAATTATTCATACCAATCCTCCTCTTTTTTCAAATTTTCTATATCAAAAGAAGAAAAACAAAATGCTATTTTAATTCTAAATCATAGCTTCCATTATAAAAATCTAGTTATATCTAAGGGTCATCCATTCTTTTAATCATATTCAAACAGGTATATTAAACAGATAGTGGCCCCTCTGATAAATCAAATCTTCTGTTTTTTAAGTCTAACTCTTGTTAAATATGTAAACCCAGACAACATATTGTTTACTAAGCTCTAAAATGTATATATATATATAAATTTATATATATATATGATAATGTGTATGTGACAATTAAAAGCCAGCACTTGTATTCCCAGAACATACGTCTTCCTTTGATGTGCAATACATATGTGAGCGGTTTTTTCTAGACTTTCATATTCAATACTGGAGTGATGGATCTTATGTTTCTATGCTATTTATGATGTTTGAGTGCATTATTTGCAGCTTGTTGTTTTATTAATGTGTTTAGAAATTTTGAATGCTTTATGCATAGGAATCTGCTTACAGAAATTAATTTATGGGACGAAGGAGAAGAAAAATGGGAACTAGTACCTATGTGTCCACTTTATCACCAACCTTGTCATCCTGCCCATATCAAGACAAAAGAACCTTTTTTTCCCAATATAGTGTCTACATGCATCATTTTAAATTATACTATTTCAAATATAAACATTTTTCCATATACCCGTATATACTCGAGTATAAGTCGACCCGACTATAAGCCGAGGGACCTATTTTTCCACAAAGAACTGGGAAAAAATGGTGACTCGAGTATAAGCCTAGGGTGGGAAATGAGGCAGCTACTGGTAAATGTAAAACAGCAGAGCATATCGAGCAGTTGTTTTTCAACTGAAAGCAGAATTGTAGTTGTAGTGGGATTA
>NW_015434841.1:0-1064 GCF_001527695.2 Protobothrops mucrosquamatus | reverse complement strand
TTTGCAATTTATTTAGCCCTGTTACCTGAATTCCCAAGGCCTCAAACCAATCGAGTCCAATGAGACTCGTTCGCTCACCCCCCACAACCAACACGTCTAGGGGGCCTGCAAAATTCTTGTACTGTACCTTAAGGGTGGCCTCCCCCTTAACGCACACTTTAGAATTTTGGAAATCCGTAAGGATCACATTAGAGGGCCTCAACGAAACTCTCTGGCCACTGCTGCTGCAGATTTTGTGAAATGTGTTGAGGGAAATTATGGATAGGGCAGACCCCGTGTCAAGTTCCATCGATAATGGAATTCCCTGCACTTTAAGTGTTAACTTCTTTTTAAGGGGTTTGTGTGTGCCTATTCTTAAAATGTTCCGGCGTGTTGCACAGAACTCCACCCTGTTTTGGCTGGGCACCCTGGTACCTTTCAGATTCAATTCTTCCTTCGGTTGTACCTTCTGTCGACCCAGGCAGACGGCAGCGATGTGGCCCTTCTTTCCGCATGCACGGCAGATGGCGGAACGGAACCGACATTCCGCTCACTTGTGGCGTCCACCACATCCGAGGCAACGAAGCTCAGCTGGGCCCTTGTCCTGACGATCCTTGGACCTTCTTCCAGCTGCTTGGTAAAGCTTGTCCACCTCTTCTTCAGGATCTTCGTCCGAATCCTCACGCACGTCTTCCTTGTGAATAGTGGCGGTCTCTGGAACATTTCGCTTAGGCCTCATGTTTTTGACCGCCCCGCCGGCAGCTTCTTCAGCCGAAACCTCTCGCAGAGCATCTTGGAAGGAGACATTTTCCCTGGCGAACAGTCTCTGCTGCAATTCTGTGTTTCTCAATCCGCATACAAAACGATCGCGCAGTCGTTCCTCTAAGTCCTTGAAGTCGCACGGTTGAGCTGCTCTTCTCAAGGCCGCAACGTAGTCTTTTGCTGATTCTCCCACTCGCTGATCTCTTTGTTGAAACGTGTGTCTCCAAGCCATAACAGATTGCTTGGGCTGAAAGTGTTCCTTTAAAGTTTTCTTGAGGTCGGAGTATGATACCGTTTCCAGCGAGTCTGGGGCGATTAAGCTC
>NW_015434840.1:0-1064 GCF_001527695.2 Protobothrops mucrosquamatus | reverse complement strand
ATGGCTTTTCCAGCAAGCGGACCTGGCCTAGGGAGGATTTTATACTGGGTTCATTTTAAGGAATTCGAAATAACACAACTTTAAAATTTGGTTTAATTCGGTTTTACAGGGGGGGATTGTATATATGCCTTTGTTTTAAATATGTTGTGAGCCGCCCTGAGTCCCGTTGGGAGAAGGGCGGGATATAAATTAAAATAAAATGAAATGAAATGAAAAAAAAAATCTCAGAAATGGAAGAGGACCAGCAACAAATTTTGGCTAATTATAAACTTATACTTGAAAAAATTCTTGAAGCTACTGAGATAATTAAATCTAGACTGAAAGACAAAGGCACCAGCTTAAACCTACAAAACAAAACCCTGATTCCAACTAAAGAACTTACAGTTCAAAAAACATCAGAAGCTGAAGAAATTAATACCAAGACAGAGGACTTTAAAGAACAAGTACAATGAACTGAAAATTTTGACAACCAAACCCTGATTATAATTAAAGAACCTACAACCCAAAAAGCAACAGAAACGGAAGAAAGTAATACCAAGATGGGGGGTGTTAAAGATCAACAAGTACAGTATACTGAAAACCTAGACAACCAAAGAGCAACCATAAAATTGGACATGGCTTTCTACTTAAACCAGAAGAAACCTTAGGAACAAGAAGACCAGACCGAATTGAAGATAAATATACTAGAGCAAATATGGAGATCTGAGCCACCAGGGCAACAATTTAACGATTATAAGGGCCAGTTCCTCTGGAAAATTGATAACTAGATGGTCTCCTTTGATTCAGGTAACATGTACAAGAATGAAGGGAGATCTATCTGATGATTTAAAGGCATTGGTATGGAAGCCTGGCTGGCATAAAAAGAAAGTTAGAGTTAGATTTAAAAAATGGGGTCTTTTGATTTATGACAGAGGATTCTAAAGTCTCAACTAATGGGCTAAAGGGAGATTTTGAGATGAAGGGAAATATGATTATTAGATTTAAATATTGTTGGAAAATGGTAAAAAATAAGGGATTAATTGGCCTAATATTTAGGATTTAGATTTATAAGGGAAATGAAAATT
>NW_015434839.1:0-1064 GCF_001527695.2 Protobothrops mucrosquamatus | reverse complement strand
GGGACAGTGAGTTAATTGATACATAACAACCCTGTCCCCGGCAATCTAAAAATTATAGGGCTACCAGTGCATGTAGCATAGATGAGTGTGTGGACAAGAATACCAACCTTGCTGTCAAGCAAAATGAAGCCTCTAATAGTGAGTGCCACACAAAGTGCACTAACCAAATAGGTGGTAAGACAATAGAGGAACTCAGGCATCATACAGGTTATGTAGAAAAACACAGGGCCAGTCACAAAGGAGTCAAATGTCTAAACACCAATGCACAGAGTATGAACAACAAACGGTGAACTAGAAATTCAGGTTAATGAGGGCAGATATGATATTGTTGCCATTACAGAAACATGGTGGGATGAAACCCACACATGGAACACACAGCTAGAGGGATTTAAATTATTTAAAAGAAACAGACCAAATAAAAGAGGAGGTGGAGTTGCTCTCTATATAAGAAATAACTATATCTCTACAGAAATAGACCACAGCAATGATGAAAACTATCTTGAATGCATTTGGGTCAATATAAAAGTGGGGAAAAATGACATTGCCATAGGTGTATACTACAGGCCACCCAACCAAACAGAGGAAATAGATGAACTTTTTGCTAGTCAGCTAACTAAAGTATGTAGGAAGCACATCACAATAGTAATGGGGGACTTTAACTACCCTGACATCAACTGGAACACAAACTCTGCACCAAGTGGAAGATCAAACAGGTTCCTGGCAAACCTAGCAGACAACTTTGTCTCCCAAAAAGTAGAGAAGGGAACTAGGGGATTAGCCATTTTGGATCTAATTCTCACTAACAGAGATGAAATGATAGAAGGTGTTGAAGCCATAGGAACCCTGGGAGGAAGTGATCATGCAATATTAGAATTCAATATTATGGAAGCACAAGCAATAGAACACAGTCAAACTAGAGTCTTGGACTTCAAGAGAGCTAATTTCAATAAACTTAGAGAGGGCTTGGGAAGGATTCCATGGAGGAGAATCCTCAAGGGGAAAACAACACAAGAAGCTTGGGAAATTTTGAAAAGTGAGATAATAAAAGCCCAGTCTAGCACAAT
>NW_015434838.1:0-1064 GCF_001527695.2 Protobothrops mucrosquamatus | reverse complement strand
AAGGTTTATCCTCCCTCAGTCGGATTTCATGCTGGGCACTCTTAGCGCAGCCCACATCAAAATCGTCTCTCGAGAATAAATGCCTCCACTTCCAGAGCTGCTCCCTCACTCTCTCTCGCCACTCAAGAGGAAGCTGAGTATTCCCGGGATAAAACTGGTCCATTGAGACCTCTCCCTCCTTCTCTCCATCCAGAGACTCAATTGGAGTGACTGGGCTCACCTGCCCCAACAACATCCGATCCTTCAGTCGCACAGGGAGACCTGTGATATTCCGAACTCCGACCAAGATCCGTCCCTTTTCCCGCTTCAACACCCGCGTGGGAATTACCTCTGGGATCAATTTCACTCCACCATTCTGTCCCTGCGGGCCAGTTTCCAGGATGAGATACGGCCCAGGCTGCTCCCAATCTAACTTAACAGACGCCCTCAAGCACACCACCTCCCCAGGTTGTATTACCCTCTTTCTCTTATCGAATTTCCATAACCGCCCCACTCCCTCTACAGGGGCCTGCTGCTCCCGCACTATACCCTAACATACTGTCTGCAGCGCAGGGTGAACATCCCTCACTATCGGATCATTTCCCAATGAAATGACTGGGGTAAGCAACCGCCTAACTAAACTGGTGTTAGTCCCTACAATCAGTGAGCCCTGACTAACGCCCGGAGGGCGAGCACATATGATAGCCAAAGTATCCAAGGTCTCCGTATGCCCAGCAACAGAGGGTCCAAACGTCAGCCGTACAGGCAAACATCCATCGTAGGGGAACTTTTCCGTACCAATACCACAAATCTTCAAATCACCCAACTCCTGTATGGGCATATACGCCAAATACTTATCATAAAAATACCTATATAATAATGTCAGCTGCGCACCTGAATCCAAAAGAGCCTTCGTATAAATACCTTCCACCTGCACCGACACCACCGGGGAAGGACCCACCAACTGTTGAGGAACCATGGCTTTAGCCTTCCTCCCTTCAAGGGGACGAGGATTTCTTATCGGAGGGGATACCCCCATTGTTCTCATATTTGCCGAGGGTTCCCTAAAGAACCCTCTCTCATTG
>NW_015434837.1:0-1064 GCF_001527695.2 Protobothrops mucrosquamatus | reverse complement strand
TGCCTGAGCAGATGATTGTGGATCTTCCTTTGGCCTCGGTTCAAGATCTAGATGAAAGCTCAAAAGCTAATGGAAAGGAGCAAAGAATCACGCGCGCAGCTCATAGACGCAAAGAAAAGGAAAGACAGATGACAGCTAGACCCCCAGCTGATAGCCCTCCAGCTGATTGTCAAATACCAGCTATTTCGCAGCCAGTAGGTGGCGCTCGCCCTAAGGTCTTTGTGAAATCATATGCGGCTACTCTCGTCAGTGGAATAAAGCCCTCTAATGTGTAAGTTAATATCATGGAATGTAGGGGGACTTAACGTTCCCCATAAAAGAAGTAAGATTTTTCACTACTTAAGACATTTTAATAATGACATTATATGTTTACAAGAGACTCATATTGTGGCTAAAGACCAAAAATTATTATTGAACTTTAAGCTTGGAGAGCTGTTTGCGGCACCTGCTTTAAAAAAGAGAGCTGGAGTTGCAATCTACATTAAAAGTCATCTTTCACCTGTTTTAAAAGATGTTGATGAAGAAGGAAGATATTTATTGGTGGAAATAAATTTAAATGGAAAAAAGTGTTTAATAATAGGGGTTTATGCACCCAATCAACTTGTAGCTCAAAAGCAATTTTATAGACATTTACATCAGAAAATTGTGGCGATGGACTATAATTCTTTGATTGTTATGGGAGATTGGAATGGCGTTTTGGATACGTTAAAAGATAAAAAAAACAACTTCTAAGGAGGTAACCCATTCCAGATTACCTAAGTCCTTTTTTGCTATGAAAGATGACTTAGAATTAACGGATGTCTGGAGGTCACAACACATCAATGAACGTGATTTTACTTTTTTTTCTCATAGACATGATTCCTTCTCAAGGATTGACTTTGTTTTGATATCGACTGATTTACTTATAGAATGTAACAAAACTAAAATTTTTCCTAGAACCTTGTCTGATCATAGTATGGTTTGGATGGAGATTGGTCAAAAAATAAAGAGGAAATCTTGGAGAATAAATGAAAATTTGTTTAATTATGAGGATAAGGTTAAGGCTTTGAAGATAGCTATGGAAG
>NW_015434836.1:0-1064 GCF_001527695.2 Protobothrops mucrosquamatus | reverse complement strand
GGGGTTGGGGGAATCCTAGTCACAAATCATCTGGAAGGCTTGATGGTCATTTGAGTTGGACGTTGGTCTTGATCTCAACAATCCATTAAAGGTTCTTCCTTGGAGCCAAATCTTTCACCTGAAGAACACCTCCCTGGAATGGCCAGGTTTTTTTCTCTGCTGTGTAAATCTGCTTCAAGGGCGTCAGATATAAGCTCCACCCCGGGGATCCCCTAATTTATTCACTCTCTCCAGGAAAACTCCGTGCGACATCATGAAGTGGCTTGCTGCCAAGCAGAATGCAAATCTGGGGCATAATATAAAAAGTATGTTCATCGTTCAAAACGCATCGAACTTTACACTATCACAGTTTCCTTATGAATTGCAATTCTCTGTCGGAACAGAAATATTGCCTGGAGTGATGGGGGAAGAGAGCAGAAACAACCACACAAACAAAACAGGCTTCTGTTGTTGTAGAGCTACCTGTGCAATCAAGAGGTGTGGAAAAGCCGCAGTGGCCATCTCCCTGTGCCAACAACTGCAGAGGAAACCAGCTTTTGCATGGCTGGGACTGGGGGAGGGAGCAGAAACTGGGCTTAACAGAGAGCAGAAAAGTCCCCCTTGCCACTTGGGCATGGACTATGGTGGCATGTGTTAAAACAACAATCCAGAACTAAGGAGAAACTTCCTGACAGTTAGAACAATGAACCAGTGGAACAACCTGCCTCCAGAAGCGGTGAATGCTCCAACACTGGAAGTTTTTAAGAAGAAACTGGATAGCCATTTATCCGAAATGGTATAGGGCAGGGGTAGGCAATCTCGGCTCTTTTATGACTCATGGACTTCAATTCCCAGAATTCCTGAATCAGCATAGCTGACTCGGGAATTCTGGGAGTTGAAGTCCATGAGTCATAAAAGAGCCGAGGTTGCCTACCCCTGGTATAGGGTTACCTGCCTGAGCAGGGGGTTGGACTCGATGACCTCCAAGGTCCCTTCCAACTTTATTATTATTATTATTATTATTATTATTATTATTATTATTATTATTATTATTATTATTATTATTATTATTATTATTATTATTA
>NW_015434835.1:0-1064 GCF_001527695.2 Protobothrops mucrosquamatus | reverse complement strand
CAGTCAGCAGAAATAGCCTGCAGTACTGCATTCTAACCACTGCGCCACCATTGCTCAACCTGTCTTAACATGGTTAAGTTACTATTGTTGACTAAGGACTAACTGTATCCAGCAATGGTCCCCAACCTTTTCGGCTTGGCGACCCGAGGGGGAGGTGAGAGGGGATGGTTCTGTGTGAGTGGTAGGCATGTGTGCAAGTCTGCGCAGCTTCATTTGCCGCCCGCCACTCACGCAAATGGAACTGCGCCTTTGCCCGCTGCTTGTACGGCCCGGTTCTGAATGGGCTACAAGCCCAATAGTGGGCCACGGCCTGGAGGGTTGGGAACCCCTGCAATACAGCTTTAGATTATTTCTCCCTTCCTCAGCTTTCCTTTGAAGTCCTGTGCCACCCTGCGAGTATGGAAATGCTATTCTAGGCAGCCTTGAGAGATGAATATTGCTTGAGGATTGCCACCCCTGCTATTTTTTTAAACAGGGCAGTAATTAAAACATGCTGTGCTGGCCCAATATCCTATGACTCCAATGTCTCCTAGATATTCGGCTTATTAGCATCTCATTATTGCTCCCTGTCTCTTTTAAATGAGAATAATCAACAGCAGCCCTTTCAGAGAGCTGATTGCTACTGTCTTTTTTTCCTCAACGGGGAGGGGTTTTTTTGCCACTAAGAGGGCAGAAAAAAAGGCCATTGACAGTTTGCCAGTCTCCTTTTGGCACAGGATATATTGTAATGAAGCAAAAATAAAGGAGGTGCATTAGACTTCCAGGAAGTTTATGACAATTTTAAAGAGGTCTTTTCTTAACAAAAAAAAAATTGCCACTGGAGAGAAAAATAGTCTCAAGGCCCAGTTCTGTGACCAGCCACTTGATTATTATTATTATTATTATTATTATTTTAATTTGTATACCGCCCTTCTCCCATAGGACTCAGGGCGGTTCACAGCATATTAAAAACAAATAATATACACAAAATACAAAAAATACAAAATACAAAAATACAAAAATACAAAAAAATAAACCCCGATAAAAGCCGAATTAAAACCAAATATTACCAGCTGTGTTTCCGA
>NW_015434834.1:0-1064 GCF_001527695.2 Protobothrops mucrosquamatus | reverse complement strand
CAAACAAGCAGAAGATTAGCAAAATGTATCCATGAATACCAGTTGGCATTCAGAAGAAACAATAAAAATTCTTTAACTCTATCATTCATAGACAAATTCAATAATAAATTCAACTGGGAAATTATAACCATTTTAGATCAAACCAAATTTTAGAAGCCTGGCATTCTGATAGGTCAGCTATTAACCAATATATACTCCCAGTTAACAAACTATTTAAAAAGTAAACAAAGGGAAGTCTATCTTATCACTACATACTCAGTAATCAATACAATAAGCAAGACACAATACAATAATCTATCTAAAACAAAACAGTGCAGTCAACTAAACTAAACCTGGTAAATCTACAACAACCCCCACGAAGACCTGTAGGACAAGCAGACAGATGTAAAAAGCCAACAATCCCCACAAAGCATTGACAATGTTACTTGGTTTGGTGTTTGTAAGAAGAAAACCAAGTTCAGTAAACACCAAGATCCCAACAAATCTTCTTTTTTAAAATACAGAATATCCTTTGAGCTATAAATACAACAATAAAATTATATTTTCACTAGTTCCTACTTGCAAAAGTCACAATTATTTGTGTTTATTCTTGATTTTGTGCTTACTAGTGTATGAATTTTAGACGTAATACAAAGAATCTTCCATCAGAATAAATATGTCAGCACTTTAGTGGTGTCAAGTGCTATACTCAGTTTTGCAGACAAAAAAAAATATTTCTTGGAGACTTCCGGTGGCAGGCGATTTCGTTGGTCGCAGCTGTTTGCTGCCTCCCGCCTGTTTTGCGTAAAAGCCGGTTTGACAGCCAGCATCAGCTGTCAAACGGCTTGATACCTTTCCCCTGGGCATAAGGGGATAGGTGAGCTGTCCGGGGTAGGAGTTGAGTTCCCGAGTCGTCCTATATGGACGATGTAGGCGAGAACTCCTCCGGAGCCCCGAGGATTCTCCGCGATCCAGGACGCCTTCGCTTCGGCGAAGCTAGAAGCCGCCGCCACCGCTGCAACTTGAAGTTAATTGTGAGTTTTACTTGTAAGCAGACGAACCAACTTTGGAAGCTTGCTTTTTAT
>NW_015434833.1:0-1064 GCF_001527695.2 Protobothrops mucrosquamatus | reverse complement strand
AGGGCGCGGCGGAAGGAAGGGAGATCAGGGATCACCCTGATCTCTGGGGGCAGCTCATTCCAGAGGGTGGGAGCTCCCACAGAGAAGGCCCTCCCCCTTGGGGTCGCCAGCCGGCACTGTCTGGCCGACGGCACCCTGAGGAGACCCACCCTGTGGGAGCGTACTGGCCGATGGGAGGTAATCTGTGGCAGAAGGCGGTTTCTGTTGTTCTTTCCCATTCAACTCCAAGAAAGCAAACAATATTATTATTATTATTATTATTATTATTATTATTATTATTATTATTATTATTATTATTATTATTATTATTATTATTATTATTATTATTATTATTATTATTATACCGCCCTATCTCCCTTACGGGACTCAGGGCGGTGAACAGGCGATAATAAAAATCTTTGAACATTCTCTAACTTTATAATAACTGGAGCAAAAATAACAAGCTGACATTAAATACAGAGAAGGCAGAGGGACTGTTAGTTCCTAGGAAGTTTTTGGGAGTGGAGTTGATTATATTGCTTTAAAAAAAAACCTTGATCCTCACTGTTACTGGATTTGCAGATGGTAGCTGTGGCAAGCAGGATATATTCCAGTTGTGATTATACTGTGTCAGATTTGGCATCAGTGATTATACTGTGTCAGATTTGGCATCAGTGATTATACTGTGTCAGATTTGGCATCAGATTTGGCATCAGTAATCAGATGCTTTGATTACATCCCACTTTGATTATTACAATGCACTCTAAATGGGGTTAGGAGTGGTCTTTGATGTAAAATATGGCAAATAGGCTGCTAAACAGTGCAGTGGCTGGGGATTGTAAGGCTTATGCTGAAAGTTCCTCCCCTGGTTGCCAATTGCTCACTGAGCACAATTTGTAATTAACCTCTGTGGTCATAAATGGCTTGGGGATATGATGTCTGTTGGACTGGTTTGCTCTTTTCAAACTTGTGTGGGCAATAAGAACGGCTAGAGAGGTGCTTCTGAACATCATCCTTCCTATAGTTGAATCAACAGAATTTTAGCATAGCTTATAACAAAAACAGTAGACCTTGCTTACCAACAG
>NW_015434832.1:0-1064 GCF_001527695.2 Protobothrops mucrosquamatus | reverse complement strand
AGATGAGAAGAAGTCACAAACACAGGACTGGGAGAAGTGGGTGGGATTTGACTGTCATGTGGAATCAGTTCAAGCATGAAAATCACAATTAGTAATTGGGCTAATGTCCCGGTCATTACTCTATATTGACAAATGTGGCAAGGAAATAATACCAGGCTTAAATCAGTCACCCTAATAAAGCTGAAAGGAAGAAAGAGAAGAGAGGGCTACTAAATTCATTTTCCAGCCTTAGTATTTTAATGGAAGAGGTGGCCACGTTACCTTTTCTTCTTAGTACAATATAACCTTACACTGGGAAGACTTGTGTACATTTTCAATTACAACAGTATTTGCACAGCACTGGCTTTGCCTCTACCGAGGGCTCCCCATCACTCCTTGGTACCACCTCTTTTCGAATACCATCTGCATGTAGCTAATTTATGCCATCAGATTCCTCTAGGATTACTCAAGTCCCACCTTCTAAAATGGTTAGCTACAGCTCCTCCTCTTCCTCATCTGCCAGGCATATAAAATACAATATTCCTGGCTGGAAGCCCATCCAGTTCTGCCTTCCTTGTCACAGCATGGTGAAGCAGGAAGTTTGCAAGCAAGAGTAACAGGGTAATAATTCTCTCCCATTCTCTTCCCAGCAGCTGGTTGTTAAGGTATACTGCCTGTAATTTAGGAGGCCACAAACAGCCAAAAAATAAAAATAGTAGCTACAATAGCCTCTTCTGGAGGCCTTTTAAAATAACCTAAATTGGTAGCCATCACTTTATCTGATGGCAGCAAATACCATGATTTAACTAGGGCATAAAGTAGAATAAAGACATTCTACTTTTGCTGATCTGAATTTTCCCCCATTTAGTTTTAATGGGTGGTTACCAGTTCTATCCAGGGCTTTTTTTCTCGGAGAAAAGGTGGCGGAACTCAAACCTGGCCACGCCCTCATCAAACCCTAGGACCGCCCCTTTAGAGAACAGGAATGCAAGTAAAATTTGGGAGGGGCTATTTCCGGTGTGGGAGGGGCTATTTCCGGTGCGGCCGGCCCGGAAAAAGGTGCCGGAACGCGGTTCCGCCGCGTT
>NW_015434831.1:0-1064 GCF_001527695.2 Protobothrops mucrosquamatus | reverse complement strand
AAGACCTTCTGCAAACCGGTGTGTGCCCCTTAGTGCTGATCTGTGGCCCCCTCCTCTTGGCTGGTTAAGGAGCAGCAAGGTATGAAATGGGCATCAGGCATCCTGGAGAGAGATGAAGCCAACAGAGCAGAGCAAAGAGATGGAGGGGAAGCTTCGGGGCTCCCTCCCTCTTGCAAGTGAATTCCTTGGGAATAGCTCACATTAATGACTCTCTCCCTATCCCAGAAGCTGAGTGCTTCGTCGTTAATGGTGTAAAGAGGAACAATTAAATCCTTGGTAATTAGCATCCATCACCAGCTCACCAGCGATGTGGCTGCAACTCTACTCTCAAGAGGCTGGAGAGCCAGCCTTGCTAGGGGGCACCCTTGACTCGGCTGCCCTTCACTCCAACAGCCACTAGGTGGCTTTCTCTGGAAGGGGAAGCTTTCGATGGGGCAATTGGGAAATAGAGTAGGTTGGGGGGGGGAGCAAAATAAGGTTTGCCATGCAACAATGCTTTGATATTGTTCTCCTTTGGTAGGAATGGAAATGGTTAGCTAGGCAGCTTCAGGGCTGAAGAAAGGGCTGAGGCTGACTTCCCGGAAGATGGAGTTCGGTCTGTTCTCACATTCACAGAGGGTATTTTTAGGTGGGTGCATAATGTATGGATGTCCTCATGAGTAGGCAACCGTTAGACATGGTCAACAATCCCTGTGGATCCCAGATAGATAGATAGATAGATAGATAGATAGATAGATAGATAGATAGATAGATAGATAGATAGATAGATAGATAGATAGACAGACAGACAGACAGACAGACAGACAGACAGACAGACAGACAGACAGACAGACAGACAGACAGACAGACAGACAGACACAGACAGACAGACAGACAGACAGACAGATATGATAGATAGATAGATAGATAGATAGATAGATAGATAGATGATAGATAGATAGATAGATAGATAGATAGAGAGATGAGAGAGAGAGAGATGAGAGAGAGATGATAGATAGATAGAGAGATGAGAGAGAGAGAGAGAGAGAGAGAGAGAGAGAGAGAGAGAGAGAGAAGATCGATAG
>NW_015434830.1:0-1064 GCF_001527695.2 Protobothrops mucrosquamatus | reverse complement strand
CCAAGTGGGGTCCCATCATGATGACATTCCAGAGGGCCTTAAAGTCCTGAGTGTTCTGCCAGGTCTTGGATTAAGATAGCTGGAGCCTCATATTGCATATTACTGGTCTATGTTTTGTGTTGTCAGTTGGACTTGACATCTTGTTCTTTTCCCTCTTTTCTTGGTTTGCAGGGTTTTAGTCATATTATATTGCTTTTCTGTTTATTGTATTGTGAACTACCTGGAATTTGTTCTGGAATAAAGTGGCACCTAATTGATTAAAATAAATAAACCTTTCATGATCTTGTCTAGATTTGACACTGCTTTCTTCTCCATCATGTCCATTTTCCATCTCTGAGCTCAAGAAAACAAAATTACTTAACCACCTTCAACTCCTTGTAATCAATTCTAAGTTCACTAACCTGCCAGGTGTTTTCATTTTTGTCTTCTGAATATTTAGGGTTATTTTTCATTTCCACTTTTACTTTCATAAGTAAATAGAATAGAACAATTAAATGTAAATAGAAAAGCAGGGATTCCAAACCAATTGAAGAGTAAAATAAAACCATTTTTCTTGTGTTGAGTCCATAAGGAGAAATGACATAAGCAGATAGTGAAATTTCTTCTGGGAGTGTTAATCAGAACAGTTGTTAACTTTTCAACTATCCTTTTTGTTGTGCTTGTAAGAGAAGTTTAATTTGTAGAATGGAACAGCTGAAATACTTTTATTATCTAAATGTTGCTCTAGATCAGGGGTGTCAAACTCAATTTCATTGAGGGCCGCATCAGCATTGCGGTTGTCCTCAGGGGGCTGGGTGGGTGTGGCCAGGGTGGGTGCAGCCTACTGGGTGGGTGTGGCCAGCTCTACATCGTTTGCGTCAAGGGTGCCTGTGGGGGCCTGGGCAGGAGTGGGATAGATCTGAGGGTCTCTGGCAGAAGGGGGTGGGACCAGGGCAAGTGCCAAGGCATGGTCCACTGGAGAAGCCTCACTGTTCCTCTCAGGCCATGTGGGGGGGGGGGCTTATGGAGTTAAGACTGAATGTGTTTCAGCATAGATGGCCACCACAAAATTGTACATTGATTCC
>NW_015434829.1:0-1064 GCF_001527695.2 Protobothrops mucrosquamatus | reverse complement strand
CCCTCTAACCCCCAACCTCTCCACCTTCCTCCTTACCACCTATCTACATCCCCTCTCCTTTCTTACCACCTCCTCGAGTGCAATTTGGGATACCAGCCGAGCATCTCCTCTTATCAATACAATAAGTATTTATCTATAAAATGTAAATACATCAATTTTTATAATTCCCCTAATCCCCTACCCCCCCCCTGAGCTTCCCAGAACCCAAAACAGGACTAACACTCACCCCATTCCATATCTAAATTACAATTTAACTAAACAAAAATAATACAATCAGTATATACATACTTTAACTCTAATAATACAATAAGTAACAACAATACAACTGATCAAAAACTATATGATATTTGTATAATTTATCCACCATCAACATTTATGAAAACCTAAATATCTATATAAATTGTTTTCTTACATTTTACTCTTAAATTTTTCCTACACTTTCTTCACTCTCAAATCAATACTTTCAACAAAGATCTTAAGTCACTACTATTCATAGCTGGAAAAATAATTTACTTTATCAAATATTTTAAAGCTTTCAAAATACTATAAGTTCTTTACAGACATGTAATCAAATATTAAAGTAATTTCTTCCTTTTCCATAATAAAATCTCACTTCCAGCATCATCAATTTAACCATCCTTTGGCTTATGAAGCTTGTTCAGCATTCCCTGCAAGTCTATCATTGCAGATCTCTTTGGCCTCGCTCCTCCCACTGATTCTGAAGTCGGTGCCTTTTGTTGTTGTTCTCTTTCTTTACGCCTATAAGCAGCACAAGTCATCCTTTGCTCCTTTGCATTCTCTCCCACCTTTTGTTGAGTCTGAGGATCTCCTGTAGATAATGACATGGCCCCAGGCAGTTCCACCTCAAGTTGCTCCATCAAATCTTCCTGTGCTTTAGATGTTGATGATGATGACAAATCAGCTTTCAGGACCGACAAATAAAAATCTCTGGCTTTCTGTACAGAGTTTAATCTATATCTGGTCCCTTCAAAATTTACCACAATGCCCATAGGAATCTCCCATCTAAAAGGCATCTGCCGCTTCTTTAACTCCTGAACCAAAAA
>NW_015434828.1:0-1064 GCF_001527695.2 Protobothrops mucrosquamatus | reverse complement strand
AGATAGATAGATAGATAGATAGATATAGATAGAGAGAGAGAGAGAGAGAGAGAGAGAGATAGAGAGATAGATAGATAGAGAGATAGAGAGAGAGATAGATAGATAGATAGATAGAGAGATAGAGAGAGAGAGAGAGAGAGATAGATAGAGATCGATCGATAGATAGATAGATAGATAGATAGATAGATAGATAGATTAGATAGATAGATTAGATAGATAGACAGATAGATAGATAGATAGATAGATTAGATAGATTAGATAGATAGATTAGATAGATAGATACATAGATACATAGATACATAGATAGATGCAATATGGGGATTGGGTGGAGCTGGGAATCTCCAGTTAGCTGCACGTTTCTGGTGACTATGCACCAGCATGATTTACAAAACACAACTGTTGTGGTTTTCCACATTTGGAACCACAGCCTATCAACTCTCTCAATTTTATCCTAGTTGAGGATATTGTATGAACTTAACTTTTCTGTTTCTTTGCCCAGTCTAATTTGCTTCTCTGAACCATGGGGCTGGACTAAATGCTCTCTAGAATCCCTAGTTCTAAACCCAGGCTTGTTAATCCTAGTCCTAAATTCAGGTTTCGGTTTCCCTCAAATAATTGTCCCTCTTACGGAGCCAGTAACTCTGGAAGTTCCATTCCTGCAGGCTTTATCATCTGAGCTAAAAACATTTCCCCAAATCTCAGGTGGTATTTAGCATTGAGTTTTGATTTTACTTTTAATTGTCCCACTGCTGTTTTTTAGATGTGATTTGGATCTACTGGCTGTGACTTTTAATCCATTAAATAAGCCAAACAGACGTCTTACTGTACAATCCTGCACTTTCAGGCTGATGCCAGCAGAGGGCACTGTATTACAAGATCTAAAATCCTTCAAACATTCAAAACTGTAGCTCAAAAAACCTGCACCTTTACACATTTTTAATTGCCACTTTCTGGTTTCATGAGCAGTGGGGGAGGGGAGGGGTGAGAAGACAAGACAACCCTTCCATTCCTTGCCAGAAAAAAAAAATCTGTATTTAATGATTGTTTTGCTGAACCAAACTGCT
>NW_015434827.1:0-1064 GCF_001527695.2 Protobothrops mucrosquamatus | reverse complement strand
CATTGTTGGGCCCATGAGGCGACATGGAATTGTGGAATACAATCATGAAAGCATTGACCTATTCCTTGCTGGCCATCCTGGTGGGACTTTTTAATATAATTAGTCAGCAATACTTTAGATCTCCAAGTCTACTGATGCATTATTGAGCACAGATTGCACGGTTATTGAGCTAAACAGAAAACTGACAACTATAGGAAAAGGTATAAGTAATAAGAATGAGAAATGAATTCCTATCTACAGTTCTTGAGTAGAACAACAAATTAAGGGGATCCAGTAAATCTTATCTGGATTTTACTCAAGCAAAACTTTTTGTGTCACTGACATCTATGGAATATTTTTATTACCAAGTACATAGATGTCCCACTTAAATCCCTCATATTCCTCTAGGGCCTTTGTAACAAGGAAGAGATACTTTGAAAAGCCTTTCACATAATTAAAGGATTATCTTCTCTGTTTCTCTTAAATCTTCTTCTTCTTCTTCTTGTGCCATATCTATTATCGGACGTTGGCGATCATGTTGGCGATCCTGTTTTTATCAGCAGCCGCACAAAAAGTGCTGCTGAGTTTTGTCCAAACCAGTCCCTTAGATTTTGAAGCCACAATGTTCTTCTTCTGCCTGGACCTCATTTGCCTTCAATCTTTCCCTGGAGGATTAAATGGAGTATGCCGTATTTTTCTGGGTGTCGTATCTCATGTCCGAAATATTCTAATTTTCGTTTTTTAATTATTTTGATGATTTCCCTTGGCTTTCCCAGGCGGCTTATCACCTCTCTTAAATACAGTTCCTAAATTGGAACAGGGGAACAATGATACACTTTTTATTTTTTCTCTTCCTCTGGCATCACTGGCCATATATATATCTAACAACACTAAAACTAAAACAGTGACTCCTGGGTGTGATCATCTTTCCAAAAACAAACTGTGAACACCAGGAGTATATCAAACTATACAAAGTTTAATAACATAAAACATAAAACAAAACTACACCAAGCTTTCGTCGGACTCCTTCCGACTTCGTCAGGGTTACGTGCCAGTCCATGAGAGAGTCTCTTTTATACGCCATC
>NW_015434826.1:0-1064 GCF_001527695.2 Protobothrops mucrosquamatus | reverse complement strand
CAGCAGTTAATTTTTATATAGAGAGATGATGGGGCTATATCCTTGCTATAGAAACCCCTTTCTCTCCCAGATGCAGCCAAATCTTTATAATTTGCCAGTAGTGAAAAAAAGATTATGTTTGTTAACTTCTAAAGTAGCAATGACACTTAAACAGTTTTCTAAGCCCAGCCCCTTCTTCAGCTTAATCACTAAACACACATTGTCCAAACAGCTAATGTGACCTGGCTGGTTTTGATTTAGTATTTTTTATGAACCAAGTCTATTGGGATTTCTTCAAATCATAGTTAAGCAAAACATGACTTAATAGATTGTATGAAACCAATTAGATACTTGATATAGTTTCAAAACAAATGATAGGAAAGAGTGATTTAATTTTCTTAGTAGAAGATTCATGAGGATATTACCTTGCATGAGACTTAGTTTTGATGCTATTAAATTCTGAAATAAAATGTCTTTAATCATGGAAAAAGAAAAAAAATAATTTGGTAGGAAAAGAACATGCTACTTTTGTTTCTACTTGTCATAGTCATCTCTCTCTCTGTCTCTGTCTCCCTCTCTCTCTCCCTCTCCCACCTCCCTCCCTCCCATCTTTGGTTAGTATTACTAAATTGTGATTTCTCCAATTATAAATCTAATACTGTCCTCACATCCTGCCCAATATGACTGTCAGAATGTTCCTGCAAGGATGTATACACAGCAAATATTTCAAAACTAAACAGCCAAAGTTTTGGTGGCCTCTTGTTCCTGTTATATGCCCTTATGAATAGAAAAAGATGCAGGAATTTCTTAGGTGTCTTCCTTCCTTCCTTCCTTCCTTCCTTCCTTCCTTCCTTCCTTCCTTCCTTCCTTCCTTCCTTCCTTCCTCCCTCCCTCCCTCCTTCATTCCTTCGTTCCTTCCTTCGTTCCTTCCTTCCTTCCTTCCTTCCTTCCTTCCTTCCTTCCTTCCTTCCTTCCTTCCTTCCTTCCTTCCTTCCTTTCCTGAAACAGGACTAGGCAAGTGTACAGCCTACAGGTGAAGATGTATTTAAGAATAGTTCTCTAGATAATTTAAATCATTTACAAAT
>NW_015434825.1:0-1064 GCF_001527695.2 Protobothrops mucrosquamatus | reverse complement strand
AGGATTTTACTTAGGGATGATTTTAAGAATAATTTTAATAGGAATAACAGCTTCTAATATTTGGTTTTTAATTTGGTTTTATAGGGGTCTATATTTTTTGTATTTTGTATTTGTACTTGTTTTAATATGCTGTGCACCGCCCTGAGTCCTGCGGGAGAAGGGCGGTATATAAATTAAATTAATAATAATAATAATAATGATCCCTTCCAACGCTTCTATTCCTATTCCTATTCTATTCGTGGTTTTTGCTTCCCTGCATGGTTGATTCCTTGATTTACCTGTTAGAATTGACAGTTTCTTCCTGGAGACAAATGCTCAAGACTGCAACTGTGAGATACAGTACACAATCTTTCATTTGTTGGGTGTGAGTTTTTGCCACTGTGACTTCAGAGGGATTTATTTCCAAGTCAGCAGACGCCAGAATTCTGCTTTGCATAGATAATTGGCCCTTGTTCTGAAACGTTCAGCTTTCTGGCTTGTTTAGAAGTACGCCAGGCTGCCCTGCCGTCCTCGATTAAATGAGTTTAGGCCAAGGGGGCTGAACAGCTTACACGTGAACTTTTCTCCAGCTTCAGGAACTTTCAGAAGGGAAAGATCTGCTGGGGGGGGGAAGGGAGGGTCGCATAAAGGTATAGTCCGAAGTCCACTGTTGTCCGATTCTCCAACAATACCTCAACCCCAGGATTGCGCAACTCATTCAGCTGCAGGGGAAACCCCAAGCAAAGCCCTCCAAGCGAAAATCCCAGCGAAGCTCCGCAGAGGGAGTAGGTCGTGTGAACGCGACCCCGTATTAGAAAGCGTGCAAAGACAGGGGGGGGCAAATGCGCTCCTCCCCTGCCTCCCTCCCTGATCCACTGCTCCCCGTCCCCGCACCTGTTTTCTCCTTGTACCCAGGAGGGAAAAGCAGCTGCCAGTAACGTCGGAACGCCCCGTCCAGCACTTCGCAGCCGGGCTCCGCCGCCGAGTGGTTGGCATGGGCGAATCGGAACTGGCGGGAGCTGAGCCGGCAACGGCTCTGGGGGTCCTGGCGGATCCCCTGCGGCTGCGGCCACACGGCAGCGCCC
>NW_015434824.1:0-1064 GCF_001527695.2 Protobothrops mucrosquamatus | reverse complement strand
GACTTTAGCATCTTAAGGGTCTTCAGGATTGACGGCATCTATTGCATCTCTTAGGGCCTCCGCAGTGTAGCTGGGATTAACCTTGATGAAGAGCTTTGTGCGGTCGAAGTGGACACTTTTCGTTGTGAGAAAAAAGGGCCATAATTGGCCCTGACCAAACACGTTACATCACGGTTCAATCTCAGCTAGCCACTTGAGCAACAGAAAAAGCAGGGCAGCTGTTTCCCGAAGTTTCTGGTAGCTAATTTGAACTTCGCTTCCGTCTCCCGGAATTGCCGGGAGAGAGCGGAGACTAAGTGATGCACGACCACAAAGGAAATTGAATCAGTCTCAGTGGAGGAAGCCGAGAGGGAGGAAGAAACGAGTATTCGCTAGTTTTCCTTTCCTTCTGCCCCCTCCCCAAAGAGGACTGCACCAGTCTCCCAGTGAACCCATCACAAAAGGTCAAGTCGAGACATCCATCCATACAAACATCTCTGTGTGTTCGTGTTCTCCCCCCCGAGATTTTACAATCCCTTCGGAGCAAATTTATAACAAATGACGAAATTCACAAATAACAAATTCACGTGAAATGTTAATACCACTTTACAAGGCCTTGGTAAGGCCACACTTGGAATACTGCATCCAGTTTTGGTCACCGCGATGTAAAAAAGATGTTGAGACTCTAAAAAGAGTACAGAGAAGAGCAACAAAGATGATCAGGGGACTGGAGGCTAAAACATATAAGGAACGGCTGCTGGAATTGGGAATGTCTAGTCTAACAAAGAAAAGGATGAGGGGGGACATGACAGCAGTCTTCCAATATCTCAGGGGCTGCCCCAAAGAAGAGGGAGTCAAGCTATTCTCCAAAGCGCCTGAAGGCAGAACAAGAAGCAACGGGTGGAAACTAATCAAGGAGAGAAGCAACCTAGAACTAAGGAGAAACTTCCTGACAGTGAGAACAATTAACCAGTGGAACAACCTGCCTCCAGAAGCGGTGAATGCTCCAACACTGGAAGTTTTTAAGAAGAGACTGGACAGCCATTTGTCTGAAATGGTATAGGGTTTCCTGCCTGAGCAGGGGG
>NW_015434823.1:0-1064 GCF_001527695.2 Protobothrops mucrosquamatus | reverse complement strand
GGTCAACCTCGAGGCGCCTCACTTGTGGGGTACCACAGGGGTCGGTCCTCTCGCCTCTCCTGTTCAACATTTATATGAAGCCACTGGGTGAGATCATCCGTGGTTTCGGGGTGGAGTTTCATCAGTACGCAGATGACACCCAGCTGTACATCTCCACCCCGGACCACCCCAACGATGCCGTGGAAGTGATGTCCTGGTGTCTGGAGGCCGTGCGAGTCTGGATGGGGAGGAACAGGCTTCGTCTCAACCCGTCCAAGACCGAGTGGCTGTGGTTTCCGGCGTCACGTCATAGCCAGTTGGTTCCATCTCTGGCTATCGGGGGTGAGTCATTAGCCCCCGCAGAGAGGGCCCGCAACCTGGGCATCCTCCTGGATGCTCGGCTGTCTTTAGACGATCATGTGACGGCCGTGGCCAGGGGGGCTTTTCATCAGGCTCGCCTGATACGCCAGTTGCGCCCCTTTCTGGATCGGGACGCCCTATGCACAGTCACTCAAGCCCTCATTGTTTCCTGCCTGGACTATTGCAATGCTCTCTACATGGGGCTCCCCTTGAGGTTCACCCGGAGGCTCCAGCTAGTTCAGAATGCGGCTGCGTGGGGGATTTTGGGGGCCTCTAGATGCTCCCATGTAACACCTCTCCTGCGCGAGCTGCACTGGCTACCGGTGGCCTTCCGGGTGTGCTTCAAGGTGTTAGTAACAACTTTTAAAGCGCTCCATGGCAATGGACCTAGGTATTTGCAAGACCGCCTCCTACCAAACACCTCCCTTCGACCAGTCCGCTCCCACAGAGAGGGCCTCCTTAGAGTGCCGTCGGCCAGACAATGCCGGCTGGCGACCCCCAGGGGGAGAGCATTCTCTGTGGCAGTTCCTGCCCTCTGGAATGACCTACCCCCCGACCTACGTACAGTTGCGGACCTGCGCCTTTTTCGCCGAGCCCTGAAGGCCCATCTATTCCGTGCGGCCGGCCTGGCGTAGTTTGATTATGTTTCAGTGGGGTTTTTTGTATGGGTGTGTTTTTAGAACAGGCCTGTTATTTAATTCGATTTTAGAACAGAAACTATTTAT
>NW_015434822.1:0-1064 GCF_001527695.2 Protobothrops mucrosquamatus | reverse complement strand
GGGTGTGGTCCAGTGACTCAGCTTAATCTCTGGCACATCTCCTTTTCTGCTGCGCACGCTTGTCGCTCCTACGCTGGCGTGGATCCAGCCACAACTTCTCTTCATCACTATCCGAAACACCTGGCTCCTGGCCAATCTCAGAAACACCTGGCTCCTGGCCAATCTCAGAACCACCTGGCTCCTGGTCAATCTCTTCTCCGTCGGGAGACACCTGAGGCATTGCCAAAGAGGAGGGTCCTGGAGAGGGAGGCCTGGCCTCTCCTTCATGTTCGGAGCCTTCTTCCTCCGATAAGAGGGGCTCACAAGACGGAGCCACAACGCTATCCCCCACTGCAGGGCCCTTCCCCCGGGTCTGCCGGTCGGGATGTGGTCGGGACGGGAACCGATCGTGAAAGGCCTGTACCAGGTCAGGGGCCTGAACAGAAGCGTCCACCCAGCTGAAATCCTTGGGGCCATATCCCTTCCAGGCGATGAGGTATTGGAAGCGCCCCTTCAGCCAACGGGAGTCCCGGATACTGTCCACCTCGTACGTCGAGGTGTCCTCCTCATCAGCTGCGGCTGGGGGGGCAGGCGTCGTCAGGCGTCGGAGATGGCTCGCTGGGGCCTCAGGGACCAGGAGGGACCGATGGAAAATGGGGTGGATCCGCATGGAGCGTGGTAGGGTCAACCGGTAGGCCACCGAGCTGATGACTGCCTCGACGGGGAAGGGACCGATAAAACGATGGTCCAGTTTCTTCACTGGCCGGTCCGTGGGGAGGTGTTTCATGGACAGCCGCACCCGGTCTCTGACTGCCAGCGGTGGCGTTGCCCGTCGGGAGCGGTCGGCGACCCGTTTATAGTCCTCTTTCGCCCGGATCAGCTGCCTCCTCACCAGTTGCTGCACCGCCTGCAGCTCCGAGAGGAAGTCCTGGGTCTCGGGAACAGGGGAATCCGAGATGGACAACGGGAAAAGCCGTGGATGGTAGCCGACGTTGGCATGGAACGGGGTCATCTGGGTGGAGGTGTGTTGGGAGTTGTTGAAGGCGAACTCCGCCAGGGGAAGGTACTCGGCCCAGTTGTCCTGC
>NW_015434821.1:0-1064 GCF_001527695.2 Protobothrops mucrosquamatus | reverse complement strand
TCTTTATTGTTTGCTCCATTCTACGAACAACGACAACCCCAGAGGCGCGCAAGCCTCTATATATACTCTCCGATCCCCGGGCAATTCCCCCCAGTCACAAGGTAGTCCTTTCCCGCCTTGCGCATGCGCGCAAGGCCGGCGCCGGTCAGTCTGGTCCCGGGCAGCTTTTGCAAACGCCCGGGACTCTTGCAACTTCCCGCGCCTGCTTCTGCAGGCACGGGACACAACACCCCTCCCCCCTAGAATAAACAATGCTGTGCCCGACATGGATGCCACCTTTGGTAGAAGGGTGTGAAGGAGCCGCCGTATCGTGGCAAATCATGCTGTCTAGTAGAAATTCCTTCAGTCGACCCAGGCAGCTCGTAGCGATGTAGCCTTTATTTCCGCACGCTTCTGGCATCCACCGCGTCCGAGGCAATGAAGCTCAGCTGTGCCCTTGTCCTGACGATCCTTGGACCTCCTCCCAGCTGCTTGGTAACGCTTGTCCACCTTCGTGTGGATGGTTGCAGTCACTGGAGCGCTTCAAGTGGGCCGCAAAATCTTGGCCACTCCACTTGCAGATTCATCTGCTGATTCCCCAGCTCGCTGATCTCTCCGTTGAAACGTGTCTCTCCAAGCCCTGATCAAGGATCAGGGTCGTCTTCTGTAGCCGCACGCACCCTCCAGCGATTTCGTACTGGCAGGACAACGCTGACTTTCACGCCATTCGAGGATCAGGGTCATCATTTGCAGCCGCACGCATCCTCCAGCGATTTCGTACTGGCAAGATAACGCTGACTTCCACGCCGTTTGTTTCCCGGACTTCTTTGGGTGAGTCTTCTAGCTTTTCTTAGCCGTAGAGACTGGATCCCACCTTCGTCGCCAGTGTTAAGTCCTGGGAATAATGGCGCTTGAGACGGAACATCTCCAACAAGTCTTTATTGTTTGCTCCATTCTACGAACAACGACAACCCCAGAGGCGCGCAAGCCTCTATATATACTCTCCGATCCCCGGGCAATTCCCCCCAGTCACAAGGTAGTCCTTTCCCGCCTTGCGCATGCGCGCAAGGCCGGCGCCGGTCAGT
>NW_015434820.1:0-1064 GCF_001527695.2 Protobothrops mucrosquamatus | reverse complement strand
CATTGTACCAATAAAGGAGAATATTTCTAGCTCAGGGTTGAAATGAGGGGTTCTTGGTGCTTTCTGAGCTTGGTTGCATTCTTGCAGATGTTTCATTACCCAAACTAGGTAACATCATCAGTGCTATTCATTGTTTCATTGGGTAATAAAATAATGAAACAAGCTCAGACAGCACTAAGGACTTATCAATATTCATTGTGCCCCTGATTGTATTAAGTTCTTTGATTAGGACTTTAATTACCTTTCTCTTTTTAGTTTAAGTATGTCAGTTTTGATTTTTATTAGTAGCACTGAATAATTTGTCACTGATCAAAAACTGCATACTCAACATTGGGAGAAAATGCATCTAGAAACTATTCTTCTACACTCTAGGCATACAATCCTGTTTCATGGCTTTTGAGATCCATAGCACTGAGAACAAGAAGCTTTGCTAGGCAGACAGCTAAATAATTCTGTTTTAGGCTTGCCAATCAGCAGATTGGACAAAGCTAAATATATTAATATTTAAACAAAGTATTAAAATGAAGAAGCTTAAAGGTTGAACTTATTAACAGTGTACCTTAATTGTATTCTTTTAAAACATTCTCAGGCTAGGTGGCTAATTTTTATAGAACATAATGTACCATTTATTTAATTTTCAACCAATAATTACCAATGTTTAGTATGGAAAAATACTGTAGGAGTTATGATTAAATAGACTAACGCACATATGCACACACACACACACACACACACACACACACAGAGAAATACACTATTTTCCCTAGTCCTAGTGAAATCAGTATTTCAGCTTTGCTTCTCATTTTTGCCTCAAGCTATATTGTGTTAGTAAGAAATGATAAGAGTAAAATTTTGCTGCAGAATAGAAAGAAGGAAGGATAAAGTAAATGTGTAGTCCTATGCATAAACTAGAATGGATTTAACTGTGTTTAATAGCTGGCAAGCTGGCAACATTATGCCTCTGGTGTTATAAGAGCTTTTGAAAAACGATATTCTTCCTATTAATAAAAATGATGCACTTGTTTAGGATTAAAGTGTATTGAAAATCTTGGTCAACTTTATTC
>NW_015434819.1:0-1064 GCF_001527695.2 Protobothrops mucrosquamatus | reverse complement strand
TTTGATGAACACTCGGTTGCAAGCATTCTGGCAAGTTCTCGTGGCTTATCTTTGTTTGCTGTGGTTTATCATTAAAGACTTGGCAGGCAGCTACGAAGTGGCTGCCAAGACATTCCGTTGCCTTCGTCGGTGCCGAGTAGTTTGTCAGGCCTCGGCTGACTGGTTGGGGGGTGTGGGTCGGACGGGGGACAGAACAATATGGAGTCATCCTCTCTTCTCCCCAACCTTCTTTAACAAAAGCCAAACTACAATAACCTAGAAGAGGAGACTCATCAGTGCAAGTGATGTTCAACTTTTTTCAAAAAGCACAGAAGTGCAAACTGAAGCAGTGAAAGATGGCTACAGGATAGATGGAAGAAATTTTGACTTACTTTATAAACCTTGTTTTCTTTTTTCCATCCCAGCTTCACTCCTTCCTCCAAAACCCTCGGTTTTATAATAATTCCATGGAAGGCGTATACTTGGATGAGAAAGGAGACCTGGCAGCTAACTTAGATATCACAACCTCTGTAATTTCTGCCAATAAAACCATAACTGGGATGACATTGGGGCATCTAGAAAGACACAAATTCACCATCGACCAAAATATTACTGCACAGATGGAAATGTTGAGCAAAGTGAGTATTGGTTTCATTTCATACCTTTTAATCAAGGAAACTAATCAAGGAGAGAAGCAACCTAGAACTGAGGAGAAACTTCCTGACAGAACAATTAACCAATGGAAAAACCTGCCTCCAGAAGTGGTGAATGCTCCAACACTAGAACTTTTTAAGAAGAGACTGGACAGCCATTTGTCTGAAATGGTATAGGGTTTCCTCCCTGAGCAGGGGGTTGGACTCGATGACCTCCAAGGTCCCTTCCAACTTTATTATTATTATTATTATTATTATTATTATTATTATTATTATTATTATTATTATTATTATTATTATTATTATTATTATTATTATTATTCCTTTAGTAATGTAGTGGCTCTCGATTTCGGAAGGGGAAATCGAATGTCAGTCAATTTTGTCTCATTAGTTCTTGAAGGTAAATAATATATTGTTTGACACTGATATATT
>NW_015434818.1:0-1064 GCF_001527695.2 Protobothrops mucrosquamatus | reverse complement strand
TCTCTCTCTCTCTCTCTCTCTCTCTCTCTCTCTCTCTCTCTCTCTCTCACACACACACACACACACACACACACACACACACACACACACTCCCTCTCTCTTATTTTCAGAAGATATCACCAGAAAGAGAAATATTAGAAAAGAAAGACCTTTTCCCTCAAATGTTCTTCTTAAAGACCCCAAGCTCCGGCCATTTGCAGACTTTTCTCAACTGCTAGGAGTGGGAAGGGGACGGGATGTGACTGTGTGTGTCTGGGTGTGAGCATAAATCCTTGTGAGTCTGCCTCTCGGTGTACAAAAAAAGGATGCAGGCCTCTTGGTCACCTCACGGAAAACGATAAGGGAGATTATTGCTTTACAAATACCGTAAACCTCCTGATTAAAAATAAATAAAGAATAGTCGTTCCCACGGAGGCTGTTTTTAGCTTGGCTTTTATTCAGGGACCTCTGAGCAAAAAGAAAAACAAACAAACAAACCACACCTGAACACACACAGAGAAAAAAAAATGTGAAGTTAAACCACCCAGTAATGGACTACTACTATCCTTAGTAGGTGCTCCTCCTTGAACACAACACATCATTCATTTTTAAACAACCGTGGACGGAAGGAGTTGAAAAAAGAAAGGAAAAAAAAAACCCAGTCAGAAATCCCTTTTTCCCCAGGCTAACAGCAGCCGCACAGCTGGATTTCATTTCTTTTGCTGCCAGAGACCGTCCAAGTTCTCCTTGCCCAGGGTCCCTGGAACGGAGGGCCATCCCTGGCGAAGGACTTTATTCGAGGTGACAGCTCCTCACACTTCCGTGTCCAGATTACCTCACGTCGCCCAGATCGCCTAGAAAAAACGGGAGCGCTTCTGCCACAAACCCCAAATTTGGAGTGACTGAGGTTATCCTTAAGGCCTCTCGGATTGAAAGAAAAAAGCAAAAAAAAACAAAAAAATACACACAAAACCCGTGACAGCCGAGGCCTGCCAGGAACTTCAGAAACAACCATTGGAGTTTTTGATGATGGCTGGAGAAGGAAAAAAAATGAAATCTGCAGGAACCACAAAGAAGATTCTAAG
>NW_015434817.1:0-1064 GCF_001527695.2 Protobothrops mucrosquamatus | reverse complement strand
AAGGAAGGCTTCTTAAGAAGGGGCCTCACCACCGCCTCTTTAAGGGCCGTGGGAAAGGCACCCTCCCCCAAAGAAGCGTTGATAATTCCCTGAAGCCAGGCTCGTGTACCCTCCCGGGCCGCCAGCACCAGCCAGGAGGGGCACGGATCCAGCAAACATGTGGCTGCACTCAGTCTCCCCAGGACGCTGTCCACGTCATTGGTTAGATATTGAGGAATTTATGATGGCATAAATAAAGTATAATATCTGATGCATGTACACTGATAGAAAATTTGACATATTTAAATAATCTTTCTGTAGATTTGAAATTATGGTTAATTTAACAACATTATTTCATGAATATTGCACATTTAGGCATCTTTTTTAGGAAGAATTTGAAATATTGTAGAAGTGCTGCTCAAAATAGCACAGTTCATGTGATCTGGTCTTGAGTTACAGTGGCTTATTTTAGCCTCTTGTGTATTAATTTTGTTTTAGAAGTGTCATTGTTTATTCCATTATTGTTTTGTGTTTTTTCCTATTATAAAGATTGTAAACTAACCTAAATATCAACAAATAAATTGTGCATTGCTGAGATTTCAAAGGATTGCAAAATATATGTATTCTCAATATAAATCTCTGAAAATACCATTAATCTTGTGGAAATATCATAAGATTTTGATGAATTTGGAGGGGGCTGGATGAAGCCACACCGAGACAACTAGGATTTTAAAACGTTGCCAATGGCTTCATTCATTAATTCCCCATGGTACATTATGGCACCACAGAGTTTTCCCACATTATGTCATTGCTATGTAAGATCCACTGCCTTCCACTTTCTTTCCAGGTATCATTCAAGATTATCACCTACAGTGTGAAGCCACCATTTTCAAGGAGAATAGAATCAGAGGAATTATGGAATGAACTTAAAGAAGTTGTAAACGATGAAGGCCAAAAATGAGAAGAAGAAGAAGAAGAAGAAGAAGAAGAAGAAGAAGAAGAAGAAGAAGAAGAAGAAGAAGAAGAAGAAGAAGAAGAAGAAGAAGAAGAAGAAGAAGAAGAAGAAGAAGAAGAAGAAGAAGAAG
>NW_015434816.1:0-1064 GCF_001527695.2 Protobothrops mucrosquamatus | reverse complement strand
TAGGGTTAGGTCACCATGAACTCATAGAGCAAAATCGACATTGCCAATATATTTGGAGTGCTTGGATTTGGTTAGGAGGGCATTGACTTTTCTAGGCTGCCCTATCTATGTTTCCTGGTAAAATACATGGGAAAATCCCATTGGAGGAAAATTCCACTTAGGGTTAGGGTTAGGTCACCACGAAGTCATAGAACAAAATGGACATTGCCAACAAATTCAGAGTGGTTGGTTATGGTTAGGAAGGCACTGGATTTTCTTATCTGCCCTATCTATGTTTCCTGGTGAAATACACGGGAAAATCCCATTGGAGGAAAATTCCACTTAGGGTTAGGGTTAGGTCACCATGAACTAACACAGCAAAATGGACATCGCCAACAAGTTCGGAGTGATTGTTTATGGTTAGTAGGGCACTGACCTTTGTAGCCTGCCCTATCTATGTTTCCTTGTAAAATACATGGGAAAATCCCTTTGGAGGAAAATTCCAGTTAGGGTTAGGGTTAGGTCACCATGAATTCATAGAACAAAATGGACATTGCCAACAAATTCGGAGTGGTTGGTTATAGTTAGGAAGGCACTGAATTTTATAGGCTTCCCTATCTATGTTTCCTGGTAAAATACATGGGAAAATCCCATTGGAAGAATATTCCAGTTAGGGTTAGGGTTAAGTCACCATGAACTCATACAGCAAAATGGAGATCGCCAACAAAGTCAGAGTGGTTAGTTATGGTTAGTAAGGTACTGACCTTTCTAGTTTACCCTATCTATGTTTCCTGGTAAAATACATGGGAAAATCCCATTGGAGGAAAATTCCACTTAGGGTTAGGGTTAGGTCACCATGAACTCACACAGCAAAATGGACATCGCGAACAAGTTCGGAGTGATTGTTTATGGTTAGGAGGGCACTGACCTTTTTAGCCTGCCCTATCTATGTTTCCTTGTAAAATACATGGGAAAATCCCTTTGGAGGAAAATTCTCGTTAGGGTTAGGGTTAGGTCAACATGAAGTCATAGAACAAAATGGACATTGGCAACAAATTCGGAGTTGTTGGTTATGGTTAGGAAGG
>NW_015434815.1:0-1064 GCF_001527695.2 Protobothrops mucrosquamatus | reverse complement strand
CCTCTGGAGACTTGCAGTCTGGACCCCCTCCTCAGGAATTTCTCCTCCTCGTGGCTACTCCTGAAATTGTGCTTCTCTTCTTCATTAAGCAAACATGCCTTTAAAGCCTCAAAATCTAAGTCTTTCTCTTCTTTACACTCAAATATCGCAGAAACTGTGTCCCAGGTTTTATCTAAACTGTTCAACACCAATAAAACCTCTGTGACTCAGGGAATTTAATCCCACGTTGTTCTAAGTCCAAAAATAAACTTTGCATTTTATTTAAATGCTGTTCCACAGATTCACCTGGTTGCAAACAGGCTCTGTAAAGTTTTCTTGACAATTGCACTATATTGCATGCAGAAACATTCACATGCACAGCTCTCAACTTCAGCCAAATTTCCTTTGCAGTCTTTTGCTAATTCTGCCTTGTTCTTATACTTTCTAAACACAGGCAATTTCTTCCAGCTTTAAATTACAATGCAGTCCTTAGTAAGCTCTGGGCCCATAACCTGTTAGAGAATTTTAATTTCTCTATTGGTGAAAATAAATCAGAAGCTCTCACAGTTGACTGCATTTAGCTGATTCAAATAAACTCTTTATATTCATAGCAAAATATTTGCAATACCATACATTCTTCTTTACAGCAACATAACACAATGTAGACTTCTTACAGCAGAGACAGACCTGAGACTGAAACTGAAACAAACAAAATCCAGCTTCTAACTCAATAACCTTTTGCACAGACTCAGTAGCACTTTCTTTACATTGGCTGACTGAGTTACCACATGACTCTTCCTGTTCATGAATATTCCAACAGTATTCCTCCATGTAATTCAGCACTTGGGTTAGGAAAAATCCAAAGCATCTTGGCTCTCCCCGGTACTTGACGTCCAGTAGTGGGAATTTCTGGATGGACCCATGTCTCTTTTTCTGCTTGTGCCGCCTCCTCCCCCGGTCTGTGCTTGCTGTTCAGCAAGGGGTAGCGGCGGCTGCGCAGGTGGCTGTTTCAACAACTTCCCCGCAGGGGTCTGGGATCTCTGGTTCAGTTTCTCCCTTGGCCAGTAGCTTGGAGCTGCCTAGGT
>NW_015434814.1:0-1064 GCF_001527695.2 Protobothrops mucrosquamatus | reverse complement strand
AGAAGAGAAAAATAATTGCCTCTCAATGTGGTCCATAAAGCAGTATGAGAAAGCAGCAATGGAACTTTGGCTCAGTAGAAGATTTGACCATCTAATTATGGTCAACAGCAAACACTGTTGTTATAAATATTAGAACATAGAATAACAGGGTTGGTAGGGATCTTGGAGATCTTCTAGTCCAACCCCTGCTCAACCCCTATACTATTCTGGACAAATGGTTGTCCAATCTCTTCTTGAAAACCTCTAATGATGGAGCACCTACAATTCCTGGAGACCAGCCATTCCACTGATTACTTGTTCTCACGATCAGAAAATAGTTCCAACCTTAGTTCTAGGTTGGATCTCCCTTTAATGATCTTCTACCCGTTACTTCTTGTCCTGCCCTTTGGAGAGCAGGTTGACCTCCTCTTCTCTGTGACAGACCCTCAAGTACTGCAAGATATTTCCTCTCCTCCCCTTTCAATAACTGTGTTGCCACTGGACATGCAATTAGTATTAGAGAATATTGCAAATGCATTCCAGGGCACAACTGGAGGTACACGACATAGTACATCGTAATTACCCTTACTTGCTTTCCCTGCTCGTTGAGAGAGAAAATAGTGTATGCACTACTAAAGCAAGGATAATTCTTCATCAGTTAAAAACAAGGCCCAGTAAATTTTGCAGGTGCTTCCTATCACCACAGTTTTCCAAAGAACTGTCTCTTCTAACTAAGCAATCCAATACGCCAGAATTCTCAGCATTTTGATGAAGAAAAGGTAGAAGGAAAAACAACTCTGAATGCATGATGGCTGGAAAATCGTAAGAATAGATTGAGAGAGTTTTGCCAAATCATACAGAGGTTTCAAGACTGTTCAAACTATTATTATTTATTATTATTATTATTATTTTAATTTCTATACCGCCCTTCTCCCGCAGGACTCAGGGCGGTGCACAGCATATTAAAAACAGATACAATAACAATATACAAAAATAAAACCCTTCTAAAACCAAATTAAAAACCAAATATTAGAGGCTGTGTTCCAATTAAAATTATACTTAAAATCGTCCCTAAATAAAATCCT
>NW_015434813.1:0-1064 GCF_001527695.2 Protobothrops mucrosquamatus | reverse complement strand
GAGAGAAAGAGAGAGAGAGAGAGAGAGAGAGAGAGAGAGAGAGAGAGAGAGAGAAGCACAAGTGCCCCCTCCCCCTCCCCCCCCTCTCTCTCTCTTCCGTCTATCCATCTATCACTATCTAGGCATCTTTTGAAGCTTCACACAAATACCCCAAACTCACCATAACATTTGATTTTGTACCTGCCTTCCCAATTTCATCTCCCACTGTCTCCCAAAGAGACAGTCTCTTTTTTAAAGGCCGTCTTCATGTTTTTATTCATGTGTACTTTCAAGCACCTGTCTTTTCAAAGAGGCTTATTAGCAAAGCCCTGCAAGATCGCTCTTCTTATTGCCTGTGAAAAGCCACTAGCTCCATTTCCTAGCTTAGCAGCACTGAAAAACAATGCGCCAGAGGTTCTATGAAGCATGAAATAGCCCAGGATAGAGAGATTTTTTTTCCCCCACTTGGTGTTACTTGAACTTCCTTTAATTCAGTCGATCACATTGTAAATCAGGTTAATTAAATGAAATTTCAGTAGCACCAAAAAAATGAAGAAGGAGAGGAAAGAAGGGAATGTTTATCATTTCAGTGGAATGTTTGTTGAGCAGTGGGTGTCCATATCTTGAGTTGGGTTAGGGTTAGGGTTAGGATAGGGGTTGAGGTTAGGGTTGAGGTTAGGGTTGAGGTTAGGGTTAGGGTTAAGGCTGTTTTTGGTGTTGGGGTTGGCTCTGGTGTTGCAGTTAGGGTTAGGGTTAGGGTTAGGTCTGGGGTTGGGGTTAGCATTAGCATTAGGGTTAGAGTTGAGGTTGTGGTTGTGGTTGGGGTTGGGGTTAGGGTTTGTGTTAGGGTTCATTTTATGGTTATGGTTATGGTTATGGTTATGGTTATGGTTATGGTTATGGTTAGGGTTAGGGTTAGGGTTAGGGTTAGGGTTATGTTATGGTTATGGTTATGGCTATGGTTAGGGTTAGAGTTGGGATTGGGATTGGGATTGGGACGGCGAGTTAGGGTTAGGGTTAGGGTTAGGGTTAGGGTTAGGGTTAGGGTTAGGGTTAGGGTTAGGGTTAGGGTTGGGGTTAGGGTT
>NW_015434812.1:0-1065 GCF_001527695.2 Protobothrops mucrosquamatus | reverse complement strand
CAGCAAGCGGGCCTGGCCTAGGGTGGATTTTAAATCGGGTTCATTTTTAGAAAATTTTAAATGTCACAACTTAAAATATTTGGGTTTTAATTGGTTTTATTCGGCGGGGATTGTGGGTTTGTTTTTGTTTTAAAAAATGTTGTGAGCCGCCCTGAGTCCTCCGGGAGAAGGGCGGGATACAAATTGAATAAAATGAAAAAATGAAATGAATGAAACAATCTGGGTCCTCATTTTACTGACCTCAGAAGGATGGAAGGCTGAGTCAACCTTGAGCTCGTCAGGATCGAACTGCTGGCAGTCGGCAGAGTTAGCCTGCAAAACTGCCCCCTGAAGTAGCCTTTTAACCACTGCGGTACCACGGCTCTTATAATATTATTTATTAGGAAAAATGCAGTGGTGGGATTCAAATATGTGAACAACCGGTTCTCTGTGTGGATGTCGCTTCCAGAAGTCCATTCTGGGCCTGGGCAACAAAAAATTAGCTACCGGTTCTGCCGAAGTAGTGCGAACCGGCTGAATCCCACCACTGCAAAAAATGCATTTGTCTGTCATTCTCTCTCAATCAGCAAGATTTCCAGGAAACATGTCTTTGGCGTAGTTAACTTAGCTCTAAATCCTGTAAGAGGATTGCAACCAATTGTATCCTGCACTTTAGGAATTGGTGGCAGGAGCTGACGCATTGTTTCACTCCCCTGATGTGAGAAGCCTAAGGATGAAGAGAAACATACAATGCCCACTATTTTGTCATTGAAGTAAGTGGAAATCTACCAGAAGATACAGGTAGTCCTCGACTTACGACCACAACTGAGCCCAAAATGTATGTTGCTAAGTGAGAAATTTGCTAAGTGTGTTTTGTCTCATCTTACGACTGTTCTTGCCACATTTGTTAAGTGAATCACTGCAGTTGTAAAATTAGGAACACGGTTGTTAAGTGAACCCGGGTTCCCCCATTGACTTTGCTTGTCAGAAGGTCGCAAAAGGGGATCACATGACCCCGGGGATCACTGCAACCGTCATAAATACGAGTCAGATGCCAAGCGTCTGAATTTTGATCCCGTGACCTTG
>NW_015434811.1:0-1065 GCF_001527695.2 Protobothrops mucrosquamatus | reverse complement strand
GAAATCCTGTCAATGGAAAAGAATTTAGAGTCAGAAATCAATCCCTATCCTTATTCGGATGTTTATCATAAAATTTATATATCAATCTATCAGCTGTTACATGAGCACTTTTCACCCAGGTGGCCTCTGATGGTGGGTAACTTTTCCATTGCACTAGATACTGTAATTTTCCCTTCCACAACCTTGAGTCAAGGATTCGCTTTATCTCATAACAAGAGGACCAGGTGCCTGTTTGGGAGGAGGTCTCAATGTGGACTCTCTGCATAGCGTCAATAGACTGCAGTGGAACACAGGGTGGATTTTTCCTAGAAGAGAAGGAAGCTTTAATTCAACTGTGACTGGATTTATAATATGTACTAAAGGGAAAGGACCAAGGAATTCTGGTCCCAAGTTTTTACTAGGCAATTTGAGTCTTAGATATTTTATAGAGCGGTAAACCTTTTCGCCCACATGAAATGATCTCTGCCCCCCCTCTTGTTTGCCTGCTCTTTATAAATTTTCGAGGTTTTTTGTCAAAGCTGCTTTTGCATTGTCCCACACAGTTTTCCAGGAAGTCACCCTTTGAGAAACAGAATCCTGAGGGAGCTCAGGCACGGGAATGAATTCTCTACCAGTCGCGATTTTAAAAGGAGTGAGTCCAATGCTACTATGTACTGTGTTATTGTAAGCCACCTCAGCGAAGGGGAGCAGGTCAGCCCATGTAGTCTGTTGGTAGTCCACACAGCACTTAATATATTGCTCCACCATTGAGCTAGCCTTTTCAGCAGCTCCATTAGTAGACGGGTGAAAAGCCGATGACAGTCCCTGCATGGACCCAATAAGTTTCAGAAAGTCTTTACAGAACTTGGCAGTGAATTGCACCCCCCTATCTGATATAATCTGCTTTGGAGCTCCATGGAGTTGGTCGATATGTTTGAGAAACATTCTTGCCAATTTCTTTGTGGAGGTGAGACTGGTGCAGGCAATGAAATGAGCTTGTTTAGAAAAATGATCCATCACCGTCCATATTACCATATTTCTGCTACTTTCTGGCAATTCTACAATAAAATCCATGGCTATTTCTTC
>NW_015434810.1:0-1065 GCF_001527695.2 Protobothrops mucrosquamatus | reverse complement strand
TTATTATTATTATTATTATTATTATTATTATTATTATTATTATTATTATTATTATTATTATTATTATTATTATTATTATTATTATTATTATTATTATTATTATTATTATTATTATTATGTGGAAAGATTCCTGGTTGCTGCAGGTTTTCTAGGAATATCAGATTGGTGTACCGTGTTTCAGAAGCAGCCAGGGAAGGGCCAGCTGGGTTTTTCATTCCCAAAAGGTGACAATTTCCTTCCATTCCGATCGTCTGCCAGAAGGGACCGGGGAAAGGCAGCATTTCTTAGAAGCACTTAAAGCTATTTTCCGCTGAAGCTCAGTCGAACCTAACAAGGTTTGCGGAGGAGAAGGGCTAGGGCTGCGATACTGAAAATGCCTTAAACCTTAACTAATCTGGATAAAATACGATTTTGTGCGACTAGGGCGCGTAGCCGAAAGAAGGGCTGGATTAACGGTGCTGAGAAAACTGACCTCATCGGCAATTTGGAGCCAAATCGTTGCTTAGAACGAAAAAAGCCCCAATCTGGCTGTTTAGCTTCTCCATCACGCAGCTCATTTTGCTACCCTACACTCAACAACTGGGGGAGGGGGGGCATGAATATATATTTTTTTTAAAGGCCACAACGTGTAATACTGCAAGCATTGTATGAGCTGCCACCACCAAACCCAAATGCTGTAGATGCCCTGAGAACTGCAGGAACTAATAATAAAAATAATAAATATTTTAAAAAAACATGTATATACTTTGTCTTTAACTGGAACTAATCATAGGTCCCGTGAATTCATCAAACTGGGTTCCGGAGCTGGAAGAGCAGTTGAAATTGAAGGAGGGCCAAGTTAAGTAGGCCTGTGTCTTCTCATCTGGAAGTAAAAATAAAAATAATAAATATTTAAAAAATACGTCCATACTTTGCCTCTCACCGTAAAGGCGAAAGGGGATCGCCACCCATTAACTGGAGTTAATCATGTATCCTGTAAATCTGTCAAACCGGGTTCAAGAGCTGGGAGAGCAGCTAACGTTGAAGGAGGGCCAAGTTAAGTGGGTCTGTGTCTTCTCATCTGGA
>NW_015434809.1:0-1065 GCF_001527695.2 Protobothrops mucrosquamatus | reverse complement strand
TCTAAAATGCTCAACAGCCTCACAGGACCACATTCCCTCTCTCCAACCTACTTCCCTCCTTCTTTCTACCTCCTTCCCTCTTCCTCTCCCTCTCAACCACTCTACTCTACACATCCCCCCTCCTTCCCTCCTCCTCTTCCAAATGTGTTCCTGGAGGTCAACCGAGCCTCCATTCTTATCTCACTACCATTCTAGTATATCAAAATACATAAGAAATCCCTTTCCCCAACCCCCCCAGACTTCCCAGAACTGGTTACGGGATTAAACACTCATCTTCCTAAGTCTACATAAAACTACCCAATATAAACTAATCTAATATAAACATACTTTAACTCATTAAAAAAAAAAATCAAATATAAACTACAATAATCTATCTATCTATAACCAATCCATCTTCACCAATCCCTTAATCTTAATAAAAAAAAGAAAAGAAAACTTTGCCTTCTCTTTAATTCTTAACTTTCAATCACCAATTATATATCACCTTATCAATATATCATAACATTTTATAATAAACAATAATCCCTCTACCCCTTAGTATACAATGCTATAATTTTCCATATATGTTTTTTTTTCAGAAATCCCTTATAATTCCACAACTCCACCATAATAACCATTAAAATTCAGAACACTTTTAAAATTACATCCCACAATATTAATTAATGCCAATTAGCATGTAACTAAAGTAACCACTATAATTCAGAACCCTTTTAATCATATAAATATTTCTTTAAAATTACATCCCAAAGTATGTATTAATCACATCAAAAATAGCATCTCTTAACCACTAAAATTCAAAATACCCTTTTGAATCCACACCTCCATCAGAATATCCCATCTCCTTCTCCAAAGAATTTTTTCTTTTATTTTTTTTTAAATTAATCTCTTAATATCTCGAGCAAAAATATAAGTGTTTCTTTAAAATTACATCCCAAAGTCAGATATATCACCTTATCAATATGTCATATCAAAAGTAACATTTTATAATATATTGATTAATCACATCAAAAATAGCATCTCTTCAAAAATCCCTTTTGAATCCACACCTCCACCAGATCTCATCTC
>NW_015434808.1:0-1065 GCF_001527695.2 Protobothrops mucrosquamatus | reverse complement strand
GCCGGAACGCGGCGGAACCGCGTTCCGGCACCTTTTTCCGGGCCGGCCGCACCGGAAATAGCCCCTCCCACACCGGAAATAGCCCCTCCCAAATTTTACTTGCATTCCTGTTCTCTAAAGGGGCGGTCCTAGGGTTTGATGAGGGCGTGGCCAGGTTTGAGTTCCGCCACCTTTTCTCCGAGAAAAAAAGCCCTGCTGAGGATCATTAGACGTCAATAAACTGTTAGGTGTTCTTTATCTCTCTTGACAGTGAGAACAGATAATCAGGGGAACAGCTTATCTCTGGAAGTTGTGGGTGCTCCATCACTAGAGGTTTTCAAGAAGCAATGAACAAACCATTTGTCCAGGATGATATAAGTTTTTTCGCTTGAGCAGGGGGTTGGACTAAAAGACCTCCAAAGTCCTTTCTGACTCTGATGTTCTATGTTCTGTCTCTTTGCTGCTTCCTAATGGCCTTTCTGGATTTTGGCAGCCCAGATATGGCAATGCTAAAATAGATGGAATGTGAAAAATGAAGTACCAGTTAGATAAATTCTTTCCCATTAATAAGCTACAGGGGACAAGACTATCAGTTCTCTGTATCTTTCCCTTTAGGATACAAATTATTTCTAGGCAATTTGCAGACATCAACAATGATATAATACTTTTATTAATTTGTTTTTTAAAAAATCGTATTTTCTCCTACAGGGAGACTTGTGGTTGTTTATTCAGCCATCCTCTAGCAAACATCAAACATGTCCAATTAGCACGGAGATACACTGATGAAAAACTTGCAAACTAATGTTCACTTGCCCAAGACACAGATGTTTCTTTGAAAAGATTCAAGCAGGGAAATGCCAAAAACAGAACAGAACAACAACAACAACAAAAAAAGTATGGAGCTCCAGTAATTGAAAAGATCCTATCTGTGATCTTGCTTGCATGATAAAATGAGGCACACATTAACTTTTCCAATGTTCTCCTCCACAGATTCTGTACATAAAAGGGCTGAACATGTCACTCCGTTTTGGACAACATCTTATCAAGCCTTCTCTTGTGTTTCTGAAGACAGAGCTTTCTTTTGCA
>NW_015434807.1:0-1065 GCF_001527695.2 Protobothrops mucrosquamatus | reverse complement strand
ACAGAAAAACAGCCAAATAGTTCATGAGGCCTCTTCTCTTCAAATGAAGCCATATTTAAGTTTTTTTTAAAAGGGGGGGGAACGACGACTTCTCAACCAACCGGCCCTCCAAGAATACACATGGCCACAAAAAGTTCATGGGAAGTTACCTTGAAACGAGATTCTCCCGACCCGTAGACTACTTGAATGTGGAGGAAAAAAAAATGTTGGCCAAGTGCTTGGCCGGTGACCCATTCAGACTCCGAGGGAACCGCGGGAGGCCAGCAGAGATTCCCCTCTTGCTCGGAACAACCCCGAAGTCGGGAAAGGGGCAGAGAGAAAAGGGAAAGGGAGCTTCCGTGCCCACCGCCTCGCAACTTTTCGTGACCGCATCAGGGCGGCAAAGGCGAGAGGGAAAGAGTCAACCTGCCCCCCCTTCCGGGCCCAGACCTTCCCCGGCGCAACGCGCACCTCCCCTGGGCCGCGGGAACTTGCACGGAGAGCGGCACCAGCGCCGCCCGCGGGCAGAGTTGGCGCTCCTACTGCAGTGGCGCGGCGGCAGTGGCGGCCACGGCGGCTCCAGCCCAGGCATCGGAGGGAAGCGCTCACCGCTCGCTCCCCCTCCCCTGGCACTGCGCTCCGCCTGCTTGCCTGGCGGCGGCGGCTCCGCCAGCCCGGGCATGCAGCGAAGCGCTCGCCGCTTGCTCCCCCTCCCCTGGCGCTGCGCTCCACCTGCTTACCTGGCGGCAGCGGCGGCAGCTCCACCATCCTGGGCATGGAGGGAAGCGCTCGCCGCTTGCTCCCCCTCCCCTGGTGCTCCGCTCTGCCTGCTTTCCTGGCGGCGGCGGCGGCTCCGCCAGCCCGGGCATGGAGGGAAGCACTCGCCACTTGCTCCCCCTCCCCTGGCGCTGCGCTCCGCCTGCTTGCCTGGCGGCGGCGGCGACAGCTCCGCCAGCCCGGGCATGGAGGGAAGCGCTTGCCGCTTGCTCCCCCTCCCCTGGCGCTGCGCTCTGCCTGCTTGCCTGGCGGTGGCGGCGGCTCCGCCAACCCAGGCATGGAGGGAAGCGCTCGCCGCTTGCTCCCCCT
>NW_015434806.1:0-1065 GCF_001527695.2 Protobothrops mucrosquamatus | reverse complement strand
AGATTAACGACAAAACTATTGGCACAATTGCTATTTTTTCAACAAAATAAAGGTCTGTAGATCCTGAGGGGCCTTCCTTCTGCAAATCCTCACCTATATGTGACTTTTCTGGGGAAAACTTGAACACCACCACAGGAGAGCTAAATTCATCTTCGACCTGGAAAACAAAATTTGGGAAAATAAGGTGAAGTCTTAACATGATATTTAAATCAACTTTCCCCAACTGAACTATATATATATTTTTGGGGGGGGGGGGGTAAGAATAGGTTGAAAATAGAAACGTACTGAGGTTCGAATAAAATCCTGGTTCTTCAGGTTTTCCAGTAGCCGCTGACTCTAAAGAAACAAATGTATATAAAATCAGGGAAGCTATTCCAAAGGTAAATGGGCATCAGGTTTGTGTACCTTTACATAAAACGTGAAGCGATGCATTCGAGTCAAACGGTGATACTGAGATACGCTAACATTTCAACCTCAAAATGCATAGTTTTGCATAGCTTTACTATTCTGTTGAGCGCTGTTTCTCAACCGTGGCAACTTGAAGATGGTGTGGACTTCAACTCCCAGAATTCCCAGCCAGGCCGTGGCTAATCACCACAGCCAACTCGCCGCGGACAATTTGCTGCGGGACAACCGGCCATGGAGAACTCAACACGGGGGACAAGAGTTACATTAATGTCAAAGAAATGGTGGAATGGAATCATTAAAAAAAGGATGCCAACGGAGGGACGAAATGAAATGTAAATGACAAAAATTAAAATCGTGCTTAAAATTATTTTAAATAATTAAATTGAATTGTTGAATTGTCCCGTAGCAAGTTTGTCCTAGGGGTGAGTTGGCCGTGGGGAGTAGTCCCATTCCGGGCTAGGGAATTCTGGGCATTGAAGTCCACACTGGCTGGCTGGGGAATTCTGGGCATTGAAGTCCACACTGGCTGGCTGGGGAATTCTGGGAGTTGAAGTCCACACTGGCTGGCTGGGGAATTCTGGGCATTGAAGTCCACACTGGCTGGCTGGGGAATTCTGGGAGTTGAAGTCCACACTGGCTGGCTGGGGAATTCTGGGC
>NW_015434805.1:0-1065 GCF_001527695.2 Protobothrops mucrosquamatus | reverse complement strand
CCTTGGGGTCGACCTCTGTCCCCCTGCCAATACAGACTGCGTACGGTCGGTGAGGAAGGAGGAGAACCACCGCATCACAGTGCCTCCCACTCCCAACCCACCCAACCGCCGCAGCATGATACTGTGGTCCACAGTATCAAAAGCCGCTGAGAGGTCCAAAAGAACTAGGACAGAGGAATAACCCCTGTCCCGGGCCCTTGTCCAAAATCATATTTTGCTGATGCTAGAAACTCCAAGCAGTTTTGCCAGATATGATAGTGATCAGACTAATCTTCGTTTAATGTCAATAAAAGAAGACACATGTCACACATTACATAAAAGCTTTTCATACATTTCACGTAGGTTATGCTCATCTAGATTAATTACTACAAGCAGATTAATATCTCATGTATATGACACTATATATCTACATACCTGTTTAATTCTGCTTTTCAAAATTGTACTTAAAGTTTCTTTCCAATCTTCAGAATAACTGCTATTAGGAAACTTTATTTTCAAAAAGTGATCCCATGCCTAGAAAGAAAACATTATTTTACATTTTAAAGCCACAAATGAAAAACTGTTTAAGGCAGAAGTGGGAATGAGAGTATTTATTCCACTCAAATGGAAACATTTAACTTTAATGCTAGAATACTTCATCACCTATTAGAAAAAAATACATGGTTTTTAAAGTATGAATTGTCAATTAACTATAATAAAATGGAGAGAGAATTGGAAACCTAAACTGAAGATGTAATGTTAGGTTAAACTCCATCTTCAAACCTGAAGGAAACTGCAATTGAGATCCTATTATGATTTCAAGGAAGTAAGTATGAAAACAATGTTCATGATTTATAGAATAAAATAAATTAGTTTTCAACTTTGGTCTCATGTTTTCTCTGTCCTCTAATCTTTCTGAAGTAACACTCTGCAGACTTGTAAAAAACTGAGAAAAATATTGCAACTCATGTCACATGCCTCCGATAGGCTAGGATGATCAACAGAGATGCTGGTTCACTTCACAATGTACACTGCAAAAATTCACTTATTAAACAGTTTTCAGTAAGGATTACTGATATAAAAAAG
>NW_015434804.1:0-1065 GCF_001527695.2 Protobothrops mucrosquamatus | reverse complement strand
GGGGGGGGGGGGGGGCTGGGAGGGGGCCGGGCACGCTCTGCAACCTCCCCACCCAGAGGCAGTCTACCTTGGAAAGAAGCGAGGAGAGGCCCCTCCCGTCTTCCCGTCCTGCAGGCGGGCTCCGCGGCCATCCGGCTGCAAGCCAACTACAGCTCCCAGAAGCCCTTGCGCCGCAGGACGGCGACCAGGCAGGCCGGGAGTTGCAGTCCGGAAGCTCCCCCAGCGGTTCTCCCAGCCTGGTTCAAAGCAGCCAGGCGCGCCTTCGCGGAGCCCCCTGCGCCAGACCCATCTTCCCCAGGTAGAGGAGGATGGGACTTGTCGTCCAAGGCAGGGAGGCATGCAAGCAGGCTGAGGAAACAGAAGGGGCCCTCCCCCTCCCCCTCCTCCTCCTCCTCCCAGCAATGTGCATATGGAAGGGAAGGCAAACATAACGCCAGCCCTTTGAGGTAGGCCATGTTGAGAAAAAAAAAGGTTTGGAAGTGCTTTGTTTTCCCCTCCCTGCAAAAAGCTTTTTTTGTTTAAAAAAAAAAGAGAGAAACACGTTTTCCAATTGACATTTACATATGTTTATTTATATCGTGCCATTATTTTTACAAATAACTAAAAGCAGCAAACGTATCTACTACTCCTTCCTCCTCCTATTTTCCCCCGCAACAAACAACCCTGTGAGGGGAGTTGGGCTGAGAGAGAATGACTAGCTGCAGGTCACCCAGGCAGAACTAGAACTCGCGGCCTCCCGCTGTCTGGCCAGGCGCCTCGGTTTATTCATCAGCAAAAACTTCCACCTGTCGCAGCTCCCATTATGCCACGCCGATCTGATCCCGCAGATTTTGCCCAGTTCCTCCTTTGCACATCCAGATACCCTACCTAGACTAACCCAGCTTCCTGCCTATAATTTATTTTTATCATTTTATTTATCCATCATACGTGCAGAGCCGCCCACCTCTCAAATGGATGAGGTTACCTAGCTGGGTCGTGAAACGTCTGCAATCAAACAGCCAAGCTCAGAGAGCAACGAGAACTCCCTAAATGAAATATATATATATATATTCAATTGAACTAAAT
>NW_015434803.1:0-1065 GCF_001527695.2 Protobothrops mucrosquamatus | reverse complement strand
GGTAGGGATGATTTTAAGAAAATTTTAATTGACACACAGCTTCGAATATTTGGCTTTTAATTTGGTTTTATGGGGGTTTTTTGTTCTTTGATGTATTTTGTTTGTCTGTTTTAATATGCTGTGCACCGCCCTGAGTCCTACGGGAGAAGGGCGGTATATAAATTAAATTATTAAATTAAATTAAATTAAATTAAATCAATTCTGCACAAGTAATGCAAAATAGAAATAATTTTCTGCCCTAAAAATATTAGTGACTCTGTTACTTATCTGTTAACATTACCCAAGTTGGTTTCTTGGAAAATCATTAGGAATGTCCCTTAACTTATTTGTGCATGCATTTGTGTGCCTATGCTAACCATATATAAAAATACACTGTAGACTATATAGGAAACACACACATTCCAATTTACATATTTAGATCAGATTTATGCAAGTGCTAAATAGCTCTAATAAATAAGTATGCTCCTTTGCCATTCATCAGTACGGTATGTACTTTAGAACTGAATGCAACATGTGATAATATTTTGCCAATCATTTCCAAGACTGTTGTAAAAAAAAAAAAGCATTACAGCAACATAACAGTATGGTCTTAATCTGGATTAGGTGTTAGATTACATATTTTAGGAGGCAAAGCTCTGTTTTGAAATCCTCCCTGTGTGATGTTGCAAGGATTTTCTTCCATAGAAAAACATTTGGTTGGGACTCAAAGATGTTTTTTCAAAAGGCAACTGGACTGGGTTTTTTTGTTTTTTGTTTTTTGAGGAAGAAGTCATTTGTGATTGGATGGTATTTGCAGTTGTCTGGTTGTTAGCACTCTCTCTGGGGCTTTATCTATGCCTCAATGGCTCTCAGAGAGAGTGTTAACGACCAGATGACTGCAAAGAAATACAATCTTTCCATCCCTTCCACCCACCCACCATCCAGTCATAACTGTCAGAAACTATCCTGGATGACCGAGAATCTCCATGGACATTTGGTTCTAATCCTCCATGGAAATAAAGATGCAATCATAAACTTGGCTCAAAAGGGTCAAACTTTCTCAAATCTGGAGTTTTGGGGAGGAGT
>NW_015434802.1:0-1065 GCF_001527695.2 Protobothrops mucrosquamatus | reverse complement strand
CGCCCCTCCCTCCCTCCCCCTTCTCCATACTGGGGGGTCCCTCCCTGGGCAGGGCGGGGGGGAACTGGGGGGCGCTTCTTGCCTTCTTCCTCCTGGGGGGATCCGGCTAGGCTCCCCCCGCGGCCCCCAGGCAGCCCCTCTCCCGGGCGGGGGGGGTCGGAGCAGGGGAGGAGAAGGGCGGGGGGGGTCGGAGCAGGGGGGGGGAGAGGTGAGAGCAGCCTTCCCATATCTGGGGGGGGGCGCCCCGAAGAGGAGGGGCCCCAGCTCTTCCCCGAAGCCCCCCCTGAAGGCGGGAGGAGCAGCGACGGAGGGAGGCTGGCCGGGGAAGGAAGGAGGAATCTCCTGACAGGGAGAACTGTTAACCGGTGGAACTACCTGCCTCCAGAAGCTGTGAATGCTCCAACACCGGAGGTTTTAAAGAAGAGACTGGACAGCCATTTGTCTGAAATGGTATAGGGTCTCCTTTCTGAACAGGGGGTTGGACTAGAAGGTCTCCTACTTGAGCAGGGGGTTGGACTAGAAGAACTCCAAGGTCCCTTCCAAGTCTATACTACTCTACTCTAGTCTACTCTATTATAATATACTATAATATACTATATACTTACTATACTATACTACTGTACTGTACTGTAGCTTGCCCTACCATTGTGGGAGGTGCGTTATTTTTTCCTTGGTAGTTCCTCAATTAGGATAATTTCTGCTTGATTGTCTGGAGTTAATCTCTGCTTATCTGAGTTTTGGAGAGGATGTAAATCCTCTTTTTATTCCCTTCTTTGCTTTTTATTGTGTCTTTTGAATGGTGTAGAAATGTGGTTCATCTCTCTGTGTCTGTAGATGATGATGATGATGATGATGACCAATATCTTGGGCTGCCCCAAAGAGGGAGTCAAGCTATTTTCCAAGGCACCTGAAGGCAGGACAAGAAGCAACGGATGGAAACTAATCAAGGAGAGAAGCAACCTAGAACTAAGGACAGTGAGAACAATTAACCAGTGGAACAACCTGCCTCCAGAAGTGGTGAATGCTCCAACACTGGAAGTTTTTAAGAAGAGACTGGACAGCCAT
>NW_015434801.1:0-1065 GCF_001527695.2 Protobothrops mucrosquamatus | reverse complement strand
TTTTTTTTTAAACTGCCCGAGGCTCCAGGCAGAGATGGCAACAGGCAGCCAGTGGTGGGCTTCCCATTTTGACCCCTCCCCCTTGTCATTGCTTCTATGTGGCTCTCAGTTTACCTCTTCCAGACCCGCTCATGTGTTTTTGTGTGTGTGCGCGCATGGGGGGGTGTCTCAGCCCTTGCAGCCCCATGCCCTCAACAGAGACCTTCTGCGATGGCAGGCTGCAAACTAATGAAAGCTGTTCTTTTGGAGTACTTGTTTCTTTTTTTTAACATGCCACCGATCGCATCATCGCAGCCTGCCTCCCTCACCTCCTATCCGTGGAAGGCTGCAAGAAGCTCCCATCGCAGTTTCTCTTATCTCTCCTATTCTTTTCCTTCCCAAGGTTACAGCATGGGGCTGTAAGGAGTGAGACCCCCCCCATGCGCACGCATGCACATACACACACACACACAAATCTGTGCACGGGTCTGGGAGAGGTGAGCCAAGAGCCATGCAGAGACCTTTCAGGCACAGAGGCAACGATGGGGGGAGGGGTCAAAATGGGAAGCCTCTTGCCCAGAGCCTCAGGCAGCTTTAAAAAATGAATCTGCAAAGCTCTCAGAGTGCGGCCCACAAGGATGCCAGGCCCCACATGGTCGCCTCCTGTGTGCATGCCCAGGGGATGGGGCAGGGGTAGGGCTAAGGTGGTCCATCGCTGGTTCCAGGGCTGCCCCGTGGATCTAAGGCTGAGCATGTTCTGGCTTTGATGGTAGCTACGAGATTGTCAATCAACACCTGGCCGGCCTGAGCTGGCCTCTTTTCTTTCTGAGTGGTCAGCAGGGATGCCAGGAACTCACTGCCCTCTGTGTGCATGCCCAGGGGGGGCAGGGGCAGCCACTCGCTTGCCCTTTCCTGCCAAAACCTCCTCTTTTTACAACCTTTCCTCTGTCCCCCATCCTTTGCTGTGCACCTCCAGCTACGCTCCAGCGCCAATCAGCTGGAGCCCGGCACTGATCCTGGGGCTTCTGTCGAGCCCCAACAGCCCAGCAGCTCTAGCTGTCTCTCCCTCAGGCTTCTGCAGCACTG
>NW_015434800.1:0-1065 GCF_001527695.2 Protobothrops mucrosquamatus | reverse complement strand
ACCTCTTAAAATGTGAAATGAATTTATATAAACTTTCATTTCTCTCCCCCAGAATAAAGTTAATAATTTTGTGGATGTGAGGGCTGGGCAAGGTTTGAATATTCAGAGACTTTTAATAATTACATTTTAATCTATATATCACAGGGTAGTCAAGCTATGTAGAACCACAACTGCTAGCTTGAAATGAGTGAAAATGAGATATTTTCAAGGGGAGTGCTGGCTGTGTTTTCACTGTGCCTTTAGAGCAGACTGGGTGGGTGGTCAAATCTTTCCTCTCCCTCCCTTCCCCCTTCTTTCTCCAGGTGAGGAGATAGAACGAGAGGGGGAAAGAGAGGCACTTGTGCTTCCTCTCTCTCTCTCTTTCCTCTCTCTTTCTCTCTTTTTCTCTTTCCCCTCTCCCTCTCTTTCCTCTCCCTCCCTCCCCCCTTCTTTCTCCAGGTGAGGAGAGAGAAAGAGAGGGAGAGAGAGACACTTGCACTTCCTCTCTCTTTCCTCTCTCTTTCTCTCTTTCTTTTTCTCTTTCTCCTCTCCCTCTCTCTTTCCTCTCCCTTCCTCCCCACTTCTTTCTCCAGATAAGAAGAGAGAAAGAGAGAGGGAGAGAGAGGCACTTGTGCTTCCTCTCTCTCTCTTTCCTCTCTCTTTCTCTCTCTCTCTCTTTCCCCTCTCCCTCTCTCTTTCCTCTCCCTCCCTGCCCCTTCTTTCTCCAGGTGAGGAGAGAGAAAGAGAGGGAGAGAGAGGGAGAGAGAGGCACTTGCGCTTCCTCTCTCTCTCTCTTTCCTCTCTCTTTCTCTCTCTCTTTTTCTCTTTCCCCTCTCCCTCTCTCTTTCCTCTCCCTCCCTCCCCCCTTCTTTCTCCAGGTGAGGAGAGAGAAAGAGAGAGGGAGAGAGAGGCACTTGCACTTCCTCTCTCTTTCCTCTCTCTTTTTCTCTTTCTCCTCTCCCTCTCTCTTTCCTCTCCCTTCCTCCCCCCTTCTTTCTCCAGATGAGAAGAGAGAAAGAGAGAGGGAGAGAGAGAGGCACTTGTGCTTCCTCTCTCTCTCTTTCCTCTCTCTTTCTCTCTCTCTCT
>NW_015434799.1:0-1065 GCF_001527695.2 Protobothrops mucrosquamatus | reverse complement strand
GTAGTTGGCCAAAACAGCCGGGTCCAGGGAGGGCTTCTTGAGGAGGGGCCTCACCACCGCCTCTTTCAAGGCGGCCGGTAAGAACCCCTCACTCAGAGAAGCGCTGACGATTCCCTGGAGCCAGCCTCGTGTAACCTCCCGGGAGGCCAGTATCAGCCAGGAGGGACACGGGTCCAGTAAACATGTGGTGGTGTTCAGCTGTCCCAGTATCCTGTCCATGTCCTCGGGAGTCACAGGATCGAACTCTTCCCAGAAAGTGGACTCAAGACCTGCCTCCGTTGGCCCGTCTGAACTAGTCCAATCGGAGGCCAACCCATCCCGGATCTGATCGATTTTGTCATGCAGGTAACACCCAAATTCCTCTGCCCGACCCTGCAGGGGGGTGTCCCAGACCCTCTGATGAAGGAGGGAGCGGGACACCCTAAACAGGGCAGCAGGTCGGTTACCTGCAGACGCGATAAGAGCGGAGAAATAGTTTCGTTTCGCCACTCTTATCGCCACTAGGTAAGTCCTTAAATGGGACTTTACCAGTGTCCGGTCAGATTCGGCGCGGGTGGTCCTCCAAACACCCTCTAGGCATCTCTTCCGATGCTTCATCACCCTCAGCTCCTCGGAAAACCAAGGAGCCAAGGTAGTCCGGCATTGGGTGAGAGGCCGCAAAGGCACGACCCGGTCCAGGGCCCCCACGGCTGCACTATTCCAGGCGGCCACCAGGTCCTCAGTCGGGCCGCGGGTCAGGGTCTCATGTATTGGCCCAAGCTCCATCTGTAACCTCTCGGGGTCCATCAGGCGCCTGGGGCGGAACCATTTTGTCACTTCCGGTTCCGCCTCCCTGCGGTGGGGTGTAGCGGTTGGAAAGGCCAGCTGAAGGAGAGAGTGATCTGACCATGACAGGGGCTCAACGACTATTTCCCCTAAACCATGATCACTCAACCACTGGCCGGAGGCAAAAACTAAGTCCAGTGTGTGTCCTCCGGTGTGGGTAGGGTCACCAACTAATTGGGTCAGGTCCATGGCCGTCATGGAGGCCATGAACTCCCGAGCCACCTCAGATGTTTCACCTAC
>NW_015434798.1:0-1065 GCF_001527695.2 Protobothrops mucrosquamatus | reverse complement strand
GAATGAAGCTTTGCCAATACTCTCCCGATGCAAGAACTTTTGGAATACTGGGCATTTTCTAATGAAAATTGATGGGTCTTTATGTTCCCCAAATACGGTTATCAGTTGGTATAATTTTATGATCCACTGACTGGATTTGGGGTTGCCAAAGTTAAGTGTTCTATGGAAAAGTTCCTCACACAATATCTTAAAATTGTACGGCTCACACAATATTTTAAAGTTGTATGGCTGACACAGTATCTTCAAATTGTAGTCAAACTCATTGCCAAACTGCTTTCCTTGAGGCAGGCTTCTGTTAGGGCCCAGGGGTCTTCAAACCTGGCCCTTTTATGACTTGTGGACTTCAACTCCCAGTATTCCTCAGCCAGGCATGCTGGCTGAGGAATGCTGGGAGTTGAAGTCCACAAGTCATAAAAGGGCCAAGTTGGAAGACCCCTGTGTTAGGCATTCACTAGCTCCATGCAAGCAAATGTCTGGTTTTGTCCTCTTGCCAGCTCTGGCCATGATAAAAGTGATGCCTCTTTCTCCACATGAAAGCTAAGCAAGACAATGAAATAAAAGCAGAGTTCCTGATTCCCCTTTGCTACTTCACCGTATTTTTAGCCTGCAAAGGGTTAATTAATCAGACTGCACATTGCTGGTACACAAATTACAGATCACTAATTTTTGTGTAGTAACAACCTGGAAAGGCTGTTGCTTTCTTTTCCAGACACATCATCAATTTTTACAAATAGCAATGAGAATGTTACTGACACTCCTCAGCTCAGTGTTTTTGGAGGGGTGGGTGGGTGAGGAGAAGGTACTTCTGCTGTAGTAAGAGCCATTGCTCGATTCTACTATAGCATCTAGAAAGTTTCTTTTTTGTATTTTTTCATGTAAAAGAGAGTTTTAGTCAGCCCTTTTCAGGGAATAGCAATTCTAAAATGCATCAAATAAAAAACAGCATAGAAATGTGGTAATTGGAGCCCCTCTGGTTACTGCTGAGTGTAATTACAGTAGGAGGCCTGACCAGCTGCAATGAAGCTTATCCAAGCAACCTCTAAATGATCTGCTGCAGAAGCTGAC
>NW_015434797.1:0-1065 GCF_001527695.2 Protobothrops mucrosquamatus | reverse complement strand
TTCTATTCTATTCTATTCTATTCTATTCTATTCTATTCTATTCTATTCTATTCTATTCTATTCCATTCCATATTCTTTTCTTTTCTATTCTATTCTATTCTATTCTATTCTATGCTATACTATGCTATGCTATGCTATGCTATGCTATGCTATGCTATGCTATGCTATGCTATGCTATGCTATGCTATGCTATTCTATGCTATGCTATGCTATGCTATTCTACATTCCATTATTTTATTCTACATTCCATTATTCTATTCTATTCTATTCTATTCTATTCTATTCTATTCTATTCTATTCTATTCTATTCTATTCTATATTCCATTATTCCATTCCATTCCATTCCATTCCATTCCATTCTATTCTATTCTATTCTATTCTATTCTATTCTATTCTATTCCATTCTCCATTAATGCAGCCCAGAATTGCATTGGCTTTTTTTGGCTGCTGCCACACACTGTCAGCTCATATTTAAGTGATTGTCCACTGGGACTTTTGATAACACTTAGGAAGAACAGTTACATGGAAGGTACAGAGAGATGGACTTGATATTCCATTGTGTGAGATTTTAAGGCAAACTATCATGGCAATAGCTCCACGGAGGTTCATATTGAGAGCAGCCAGCGTACCATAACAAAATCAGCAGTTTTACCCTGTGCCAGCAATTTAAGATTCTTAAGAGACATTTTTACTTTTGTTGGCCCCCTTCCACACTTCTACCTCCAATGTAAGGGGGGGAAAAATCATACATATTTAACAGCTGATCTTCTGTGTAACTTCCCAAACAAATGGAACTCAGTGTCTTCTGCTGTTTTGCCTGCAAGTTATTTAGCCTCGTCAGCGCTGCTGTAAATTTCTAAAACACTACCGAGACCGAATTGAATTCAATCTTTTATGCATCTTGGGATATGTCCAAACATTTCCGATTCCCCCCCTCCAAATCTCTCTGACGTGGAGCAGGTGTGCTTCAAAATGATAGCAACTCATCAAGACTCAATTGTTATCGTTCTGACGGTGCTTTCTTAACCGCTTCCTGTTGAGCGCACCTGGCCCTAGAGGGATCTT
>NW_015434796.1:0-1065 GCF_001527695.2 Protobothrops mucrosquamatus | reverse complement strand
TAATCAAGCTGAATTGGATATTTGTAGAACTAATTTATAAATGAATGTTTTATTCTCATTTTTATACTGTTAAACTTTTATTTCTGGTTTCTGAATGTATGAGATTTATAAAAGTTCCATAATGAGTTATCTGAGAATAAAACTACATTACACTCAGGGTGATTTATGTCTTAACAACACACACACACACACACACACACATATATTTGTGTATCTCTGTGTTATTTATATTTTATATATACACGACACATCTTAAATCTAGGGTTTAAAGTATTTTAAACCTCAGCTGAGAATATTCAAAATCAAATTTGTGTGAAAAGCAAGATGAGTTATTTTGCCAAATCATTTAAAATGACAGAGTCATCTTATGGAAATATGGAAATAAAGCCAGATTATCTAATCTTCCTAGAGGAAGGTGGTGGTAGAAATTAAATTCAGGATCATCTTCCTTGAAGATAAATATGGTGTTACCTCTCCTACTTCAGGAAGGACTATACCATGGACAAGGCCCTACCTTCATTTCCTAGCATATCTGAGTGAGGGTTGTATCCAAAACCTTGGCGTGATATTGCCAGTGCGTAGAAGCAATATTAAAATGTAGACCAATGGACATACAAAGCTTTATTTATTTATTTATACCCCACATTTCTTATTTTTGGCTTTATGTATTCATATACATCTCAGGGGCTGCCACAAAGAAGAGGGAGTCAAGCTATTTTCCAAGGCGCCCGAAGGCAGGACAAGAAGCAACAGATGGAAACTAATCAAGGGGAGAAGCAACCTAGAACTAAGGAGAAACTTCCTGACCATTAGAACAATTAACCAGTGGAACAACCTGCCTCCAGAAGCTGTGAATTCTCCAACAATGGAAGTTTTTAAGAAGAGACTGGACAGCCATTTGTCTGAAATGGTATAGGGTTTCCTGCCTGAGCAGGGGGTTGGACTAGATGACCTCCAAGGTCCCTTCCAACTTTACTATTATTATTATTATTATTATTATTATTATTATTATTATTATTATTATTATTATTATTATTATTATTATTATTATTATTATTATTATTA
>NW_015434795.1:0-1065 GCF_001527695.2 Protobothrops mucrosquamatus | reverse complement strand
TATTAGATTTCTCTCTAAGAACTCCATCTGTCATTGACAAGCAACCTCTTGGTTCCAAATGGTATCTTCTGAAAGCTGAATTTCATTTGGGAAGAACAAATTTCAATCATGGGTATTTCTTTCTTGGGTATTTGGAAGTATTTCTTAAGCACATTATTTTGCTTCCCCCCATTGCATGGACCTTCAAATAGATCTTTTAGCTTTTCAATAAACAGAACACAATATCGGAACAATTATCAAGTTTATTTCATAATAAACATTTAAAATTGTCTGGTGGTATATTCTTACTGAATTGTCTAGTATCAGAAATTTGTAAAGGCTTTTTGAAGAATAGATACTCCACTGAAATTTGCTGTTTGTAACATTAAAAACAATCCAAACATTCAAAACAATCCAAACCACCAACCAACTAGCATTTGCCATGTATTTTATCAATTCAGAAAGTTTGGGAGGGGGGAGATTACGTAGGTAAACACTCTAAAAAACATACGGGGCACTTCTTACAAATTTTTGAAAGTGATCATTTGGTAGGCTATTATGGCAGAAATATTTTTATTAATGCTGCTTTTTCACCATACTTACCTGCTGCTGTTGTCTCTTGTCAAACATATTTGAATCTCACAGACATATGTATTTCCATTTTAAATTGAATGTGAGTGGAAAAAATAAACATAAAAGTGTTTTTCCCCTTAATTATGGTTGTGAACATACTGTCTCCCTGCCCCCCCATCACTAAACCTTTAATTCATTATTAGTTTTGTACCACTTTTGTAAATACGAAGAAGAATGAATCAAAACATTCTGGAATGATCCTTTTAGAAAATCTAATATTCACTTGCCAAATGTTGTAAATTGACTGGATCCTGGAGGCGAGTGCGGTCCCTTCCTTTTCGGAGAGGGATCGTCGGGCCTGCCGCCCTTCGGTGCCTTCGGCGCGGGACTTTGTAGGCCTCACCCAGGGAGATCGCTTCGTTCGGCTGTCCCCGGGGATCGTGGACTTCGTTCGTCGCCGTTCGTTCGCAGCGGCCGCTGCGCTTCTAACAGCAAGTTTTCTGGGTCCGGGGT
>NW_015434794.1:0-1065 GCF_001527695.2 Protobothrops mucrosquamatus | reverse complement strand
TCATTTGCCTCTACTTTGGGATCAATATTGGCTTATATTTCAAGTACTTTGTAGAGAAAAAAGATGATTAAATGGAGAAAAAGTATTTTTGTTGTTGCTATTGATGATCCTAATATTAACATGATCATGATTTTATACTAGTTTATCCTCTGAACAGTTACTACGCATGATTTTCAATATTGAAGCGGTTGGCAAAAATTCCCGGCTCCTGCACAATCTCACACTTGGCTACAACATCCATGACAACTATGATAACACTATTGGCACTTCAGATGCCTTGATGGACATGCTCTCTACTGGAGAAACCAATGTTCCCAACTACAGCTGTGGAAGGAAGGAGACGCTTTTGGCTATTGTTGATGGAGCTGACACAGACATTTTCATCCAGATATCAGCATTAGCAGGCACCTACAAAGTCCCACAGGTTTGTGTTTGTCCTTCCCTTTCTGTAAAGTGAGTGGGGTGTTGGTGTGTAAGCAATAGATCCAACCAAGTCTTCTCTATGGAATTTAAGATTGTTAATAATAATAATAATAATAATAATAATAATAATAATAATAATAATAATAATAATAATAATAATAATAATAATAATAATAATAATAATAATAATAATAATAATAATAATATTGTGATGATCCACAATAATAATAAAGTTGGAAGGGACCTTGGAGGTCATCAAGTTCAACCCCCTGCTGAGGCAGGAAACCCTACACCATTTTGGACAAATGGCTGTCCAGTTTCTTTTTAAAAACTTCCAGCGTTGGAGCATTCACCGCTTCTTAAGGCAGGTTGTTCCACTGGTTAATTGTTCTAACTGTCAGAAAGTTTCTCCTTAGTTCTAGGTTGCTTCTCTCCTTGATGAGTTTCCATCCATTGCTTCTTGTCCTGCCTTCAGGTGCTTTGGAGAATAGCTTGACTCCCTCTTCTTTGTGGAAGCCCCTGAGAGATTGGAACACTGCTATCATGTCCCCCCTTGTCCTTCTCTTCGTTAAACTAGACATACCCAATTCCAACAACTGTTCCTTATATGTTTTAGCCTCCTAATAATCTTTGTTGCTCTTG